>NC_056745.1:519737980-519907980 GCF_019279795.1 Protopterus annectens
ACCAAGACGCTCTCCTGCAAAAACAGGAAGCCAATCTGGTGGTCCCCTGCCATAAAGAACTCTACAACAGAAGGAGGAAACTGATACGGAATAAGGTGAAGTTCCAAGACTGGAAAAACCTCCTTATCAGCCTCAACAAAAAGTTAAGATCTCTCATCAAATACTCTAAAGCTAGCTGTGAAAACAGAATTGCAGCAGATAGTAAAGACAACCACAAGGCCTCCTATAATTATGTAAAGAATCTCCATGGCAATACCAAGATTTGCTCTTAGCTACTGCACAATGGTACCTCCTATACTGAGCCAACAGATATTGCCAATATACTGGCCAACAGATTCAGTGCCAACATTACCCCCCAAAGGACCAATCACAATACCAGTACACTGCCAGGCATCCAGTATTACTGCTGCACATGTTAAAATACCACTGTCCAAGGCCAAGAAGACAGCTTCTATGAGACCTGACAATATCCCTGGCTGTATTCTGCATGAACTACAGAGTGAACTGGCACCTCATCTGTGTGCCCTGTTCAGTCACAGTCTCACCTCAGGCCTTGTCCCTACCAAATGGTGCACTGCTACAGTCATCCCTCACCACTAAGGAGGAGCGACTACAGACTCTGGGAACTATCACCCCATTAGTCTGACAAGTCTGTTATGCAAAGCTATGGAATGCATCTTCATGGACCTAATAAACAGGGATATGGGAGTCTCCAGACTCAGGATCCCACACAATTTGGTTTTGTGAAGGGTAGGTCATGCCTGCTCAATTAATCTGGTTGACTTTTTTGAGTCAGTCACCCAAGCTGTGGATGAAGGCAAGGCGGTTCATACAGCCTACCTTGATCTGGCCAAAGCCTTTGATAACATTCCCCACTCAGGAATCAAGCAAAAACTCACTAAGCTAGGCATCAACCCCTATATCACTAGGTGGGTTGCAAACTGCCTCACAGATAGAACTCACAGCATGAAAGTAGCTGACTCCAAGTCAGACTGATGAACAGTCACAAGTAGAGTCCCACAGGGTTCGGACCTGGGTCCAATCCTGTTTGGTATCTACTTCTCTGAACTCCATGCCAACATGAAGGGACTCTAGCTGACAAAGTTCACAGACAATTGCAAGTTGGGAGCTATTATTAACTACCCAAGTGATGTTGGTATCCTACAGAAAGGCCTTACTGAGACCAACAACTGGCATCAGAGCCATGGCCTTAAGGTCAATGTCAAAAATGTGTTGTCATCCCCTTTGGAAAAAACCTTGTTCCTATGAATTACCACATCAATGGTAGTCCCCTGAACACAGAAGGCATTATAAGAGATCTGGGAACACAGGTTGACAGCAACCTCTCTTTGGACCACCACATTGCCACTGTGGTCAGAAAGTCCTTCTATGTGGCACATCTCATTACTAATGCTTTTGCATCCAGCAAGAAAGAGGTCATTGTCCCCCTGTACTCTTCTTGACACAATTACACAGTTTGTTTCAGCATACATATTCTGATGGATGTGAGGTCTAAAAATGAAATGTATGTCATCATTTGCTGACAAAAATCATCATATCATCATAGTGATTTACCAGAGAAATGAGAATAATCTGTAAAACAGACTAGAAATATGAGCAATAAACCTGGACATCCTGAAACAATCCAGCCAGTTGAGAGGTATGCTCAGAACCCCTTACTGCAATGAATCTGGACCAAGGCTGACAAAGTTGTGGGTGGAAGCTATGAAAATGGGGATGTATCTGAAATACTGGCATAGATAAGCTGGCACATTTGCTGCAGTAACACCCTCCTGTCTGCTTTAACATATATTTAGTGAAATAGCACAAGTAATTGAAATAGCAAATCTGCTATGGGCAATTACATATGTATTTGGAAATATATCAGGCACTACAAGAATGTAACAGCACTGAAAAACAGATACCAGTGTGAAAGTGCATACCCACAACCAATATCACCACAGTCACAGTCACATACAGGTAAGTCAAGTGAACAGTAGAGTATACAGAGTGTGTGAACAAATACATCATTGTTTACCATTCACACACTAGCCCTACATATTCTGGCCCAATTCTCAGTGTAGTCTGAATCCTGACCATGGTACAAGACATGTCTCTGTCTGCCCCTACAAACACATACAGCGAATAGATCAGCAGAAACTGGAGCAGCATGCATAGTCAGATAAAAAAGGAGCCATGACACTTACATCTACCCCTCCATACACAGCCAAAATAACACATACACATGACACATGTACACAAACTGACAGTCTGTTAACAATGGCCAGACATACACAGACCTCTCAAATGTACAGTTCACCTCAGAATGGACAGACGCAGGACTCATATCTATGGCCACTTCCCTGACATGTCTGTTGGTCTACTACATCACTGGGATGGTAGCAAGAATGAAGGCAAGAAATAATTATCCTAAATACGTCTAAGTCTCACTGACATCTGGACAAAGCCTGACGTCATTTGGGGACAGAGACATAAACACAAGGGTAGAATGGACATATTGCTGTCATACATCAAGACAGTTGCTGATGTTACTGGGTTTGCTGTCACATATCCTGTATGAGGAATATGACATCAGTAATACCAATAGATGTGAGTATTTACTGACTGCATTCCCCAGAGTCCCCGAATGATTTACCAAGGACACCAACTGTCTGAGGATCAGACAAAACATAACAGGCAAACACTTGGCCAGTCTGCTGACAGCATGCCAGTGGAGAGGTATGTCAGAGACATATCACTCTCAGTTGTGGAGTCACTCACTGAATGTATGTCCAAACAAACCCTGACAATCTATCAACCCACCAGGTGTATAACAGCACTGATGATATAGAATCTGTTCACAATTTTGGGGATATGTCCCCCATGTTGTTGGGCTGTCTCCAAATGTCCTGTCCTGTGAAGTATTCCCACCTACTGTCTGTGAATCTGTAGCCCACCACCTCTGTAATGTCCCTCACACAGGCAAGGAAAAGGGGCAAGGCCCACATAAAGGATGTCCCATAAGTTGAAACTAGCAGCAGTGTCCAGGCCCACAGCACAATACTATGTGGGCACCTACATAGTTGTATGGCCTTAGCAATACCTGACATCTGCACATCTGCACAGAGGATGGACCAAAAGTAGATAGCATACAGGTCATGCATTAGGATGAACATTTTGAAGGATAGAAGTCTGAAACTGAAATGTATGCCATTACTACATGACAGCAGTCCTTGATGATATGGCCAAAATACATAGTACTCTACAGTTAATATAATAATATCATATTAATATCCAGTAGGAGATATATAAAAACATACAGCTCAAACACCAAGAACAAGGTAGTGTAGGTTCATAGGTTCATAGGTAGGTACTAGGCTATCAGCCCTAGGGCCTATACAAGCCTAGCCATAACAATTCCCTGGATATTGCTTCCCACAAATATTTACTTTCCTGGACCCCCTATCTAACAAGGGTACTGATGTGATCCCTGGGGTGAATTTCCTATCTCCTATCCAATTGTCAAGGTTCCTCTTGAAGAGAGCCATTGAGGTGCACTGCCTGACATGTATGGGCACTCTATTCCAGAGTATGGGGAGTCTCTGGGTCAGGAACCTATCCATCCATCATGTTCTATTCATTGTGATGACAAGATTAAGATCCCTGGGACATGTGGCTTGGAGGGACTGGGATTTTTTTAAGTGTTGCATGTCCAACAACTCTGGGTTTGACATGGCCTTGTATGTTAGGCTGAGATTGCCTCTGAGTAGGTGATATGCGGCAGAGTATAGCTGGAGTTTTGTAAGACAGTCAGCATAAGGCATCTGCTTTAGGCCTGTGATTCTTTTTGTGAGGTATTTCTGTGGCCTTTTTAGTTGTTGCAGATGTCTTGTGAGGTACATACCAAATGGGGCATTGTATTCTATAATGGGTCTAATGAGGGATGAGTACAGAGGGACAATGACCTCCTTTTTTCTGGATGAAAAGCCCTTAGTGATAAGGTGCGCCACATAGAAGGACTTTCTAATGGCTGTGGCTATGTGGTTATCAAAGGTGAGACCACTGTCCACCTGTGTCCCTAGGCCTCTTATCGCACTTTCGGTGTTTAGTGTACTGCCACCTATGTGGTAGTTCACAGGTATATGTTTTTTCCCAAAGGGGACAACTGTACATTTCTTGGCATTTAGCTTGAGCCCATGGCTCTGGCACCAGGCATCTGTTTTGGTAAGGCCCTTTTGCAGTATATCCACATCATTTGGGGATTCAGTAATGGCTCCCAGCTTGCAGTCATCTACGAACTTTGTAAGCCAGAGTCCCTTAGTGTTGGCCTGTACTTCAGAGAAGTAGATGCCAAACAAAAGTGGGCCCAGGACAGAACCCTGCGGTACACCACTTGTCACTTATCTGGAGCGGGATTTGGAGTCGGCTGCTTTTACAGTATATGTTCTGTCAGTAAGCCAGTTTGCAACCCATCAAGTGACGTAGGGATTAATGCCCAACTTATTAAGTTTATCTATGATTTCAGAGTGGGTAATAGTGTCGAAAGCCTTGACGAGGTCCAAGTAGGCTGTGTGAACCACCTTACCCTCGTCCACGGCTCTGGAGACTGATTTGAAGATGTCGATCAGGTTCAGGAGGCACAATCGGCCCTTCATGAACCCAAACCGGGTGAGGTCCAGTGTTTGAAGGTTGTCAATGTCTTTATTTATAAGTTCCATGATAATACGTTTCATGGCCTTGCAGATCAGGCTCGTCAGACTGATGGGATGGTAGTTCCCGGGATCCAAAGTGGATCCTCCCTTGTGGAGTGGGATGACTGTAGCTGTGCACCACTCTGTGGGCATGAAGCCTGAGGTGAGGCTATGATTAAACATGACACATAGGTGAGGTGCCAGTTCATTTGGTAGTTCATGCAGTACACAGCCCAGGATGTCATCTGGTCCCATGGATGCTGTATTTTTGGCTTTGGAGAGTGCGGTTTTTACCTGAGTGGATGTGATACCAGAATTTGGCATTCTTTCGGTACTGAGATGGGCCCTTTAGGGGGTGAGAGGTGGGTGAAGTACTCAGAGTCCCAGATTTGCATGCAGGGGTGCACGGTTCAAGTACTACAATCTGCAATTTACTTTTACATGGAAAAGCACTGTTAAAAGTGCTAATTTAATAATACAATATGTGTTAAATTATTTTTGTCACTCAGTGCACTGTAGCTGGTGTAACATGCAAGTGTGAGTGCATATAACATGTGATACAACCCATGTATAAAAAAACAAAAAAACAAAAAAAAAAAAGCAAACAAAAAAAAAAACATGTGATACTACCCATGTATACCTAAGTGTCCC
This sequence comes from Protopterus annectens, assembly GCF_019279795.1. Lineage (NCBI taxonomy): Eukaryota > Metazoa > Chordata > Ceratodontiformes > Protopteridae > Protopterus > Protopterus annectens. Next base: position 519,743,323 of record NC_056745.1, read on the forward strand.
ATACAGTATAGTCACACCCCTTGCTACTGTAATAACAGCACATAAAAGCATCTTATGCACAGGAAATTAAATACACTTATTAAATGATGGGCAGGATTCACGAAGCCTCCGTGTAAGAGATACATGGCTTACACGGAGGCTGCAGTTAAACGGTGTGACGTCAGCATGTCATGCATATGCATGAGGACATGCTGAATCACACCGAAGGCTAACACGGTCCGTGGAAGACAGTAGGGGGTGTGTCCGTAGGCTGAGCCCTGCAAGTGGACACGCCCCCAGAAGAGTAAAATTGCCCAAAGTAAACACCCACGACAGAGGCCATGGAAATGTGAATAAACACAACACATGCCCCCACAGACTATGAACATAAAATATATAAATGAACAAGTTATATATATTTTTTTAAATCGTAAAGATGTTTGCCCATGAGTGCGCTCGTTTGTGCGGGCGTGCCCGTAGCTTAGCCACAGTTAGCAGTCAGTGGAAAAGGATATAAGAACTAATTAAGCAAAGTAAGCCAAGAAGCAATAGTGTAGCGATAGAGACGTCAGCTGAAGAGCAGGCATTCATGGTTCGAGCCCCCACAACAACAATTTTTATTTCTAGTAAAATAAGCACGAAACAAGTCCCTGACAAACATGTACACATATAAAATCATAGTATATGTAAAATGTAATGAAATAGTCCATATATTTTGAAGAAATGTGAGATAACAAAATAATAAAAGATGCCAGATGTGCCTATAGCTGAGCTACAGTTTAACAAGGTGAGTGCATCTGCCCGTAGGTGAGCAGTGGTTTAACAGGTGCAAAATGAGTGCCCGTAGGTGAGCAGTGGTTTAACAGGTGCAAAATGAGTGCCCGTAGGTGAGCAGTGGTTTAACTGGTGCAAAATGAGTGCCCATAGGTGAGCAGTGGTTTAACATGCTGAAACTGTGTGCCCCTAGCTGAGCTGAGCGTAATATGCGTGCTGATAGCCAAATGAGGTGTAAACCAGCGTACCCCATTTGCGCGGAGCTGCGCACCGCACAAACAAGCTAACCGACGGGCAATGTTGAGCAAGCCGTATCAAAACTGCCTTTACACAGACACACCCCTCAGCCTGTCTAGACAGTCATAAAACATAAAAAGCAGTGGCCAGGTTCGAACCCAGGATACTATGCACCATAGTCAAGGTACTGAACCACTAAGCCATGACAGCAGTACCTATAAATGCAGTAATAGCAAATATATAGGAATGAATACAAAGTGGAGCATGACAAAGCAGGTTTTGTGAAGTTGATACAATTCCAAAATGGCCAATCACAGATATGTGCGGGAAAAACGGCCTATATAAGCCCCATAGGTGGGAATACACAGCATAAACGATTGTAGAACTGACTTGAGGCCAGAATGACAGGAGTAGGTGAGGGTAGTTGCTTTCGAGCACAGAGGTGGGGCGTTGAGGAGTCCAGATACATGGTCTGGCTCCTAGTCCACAATCATGAGGCCCAACTCATGCAGGGCCAGGTCCTGTGGGGAGCATATAGGGCTGAGGCGTGGGACCGGTTGGCTCATGATCTCACCAGTGCCACAGGGATTCCAAGGACTGGTGAGCAGGTTCGTCACCACCATGCGGACCTGAAGAGATGCAAGCAGGACCAATTGAACCTTTGGATCCAGGAGGCACGGCAAATGCCCAACGCCCCACTACTGAGTAAGTTACATGTAATTATGTATGTAAGAAATTAAACTAGCTGATATTATGGAGATGTGTATTCCAATATTACTTCATTTATATTACAACTGCAGGTGTCCATTCTGCGAACCACAGAGCCTATGGCGATAGGCTGGTGCGGTTGCGCCACCAGGCAGGTCAGTAATCCTCTCCCAGTAACTGTAAAGAAATATAAAAGTATGACAGTTAGCAAAAGAGTGCAGTGTAGTCACTAAGTAATAGAATGTGCAAGTAACAAGTGTAAGAGTGTTTGCAAGTATTGCTTGATTACAAAAGTGTGTTGCAGTCTGTAATCCAAACAGAAAAATGGAAATGTCTGAAATAAAGTCTGAAATAAAGATGCCCCACCTGTAATATAATAGTACACAACCTGCAGCAGGCTGAAAAGTACAGCTGCAGAAGATGAGCAAATCACATGTGTGAAATATACCCCTGTTGAAATACTGAAACATGACAGAAGTGAGACTGCTGGAAAGGATTGTAATAACTACAGGTAAAACATGTCAATAAAGCCTAGACGTAAGTACCATCCTGAATAGTAAAATGAAAACAAGTGAGAGAAAGTGTTATGAATCCACCAATAAAGTAGTAATAACCCCTGAATAAAGTATACTGCAGTCAGTACAGAATGAAATGCATGTGAGAAGCAAAACCAAACAGCGAAATCTGTTCAAAGTGTTGCTGCAGCTGGAATGTGTATCCCAAAATCTGGATATGTTGCTCTCAGTCTGCAATATGCAGATAGTATGATTGTCTGACATACCAAACATCCACAGCTGTCTATAGCTATATAAAGCAAATGTAGCAGGATGATGTAGCTGAACAAAGCCAGATATGAATGTGTATGAAGAACAATAAAATGTATATTGATGTAGCAGTAACAGTCCTATCACCAAATTGAAGTAGTTATCATATAGGAAACTGTAGTTAGAACAGTAGTGTGTATATACGTGCAGCTATTAGAAATGTACAGCATATGTATTGGTATTCAAAGGTATTAATATTATTTTCTTCACCCCACCCTATAACCACATATAACCCATTCCACGTGAAAATGGGATGTGCAATCACAATTAACAACCCTGGACATTTGTCCTGTTGGGTCATAAATATTTGCATGTCCGTTGATGCATCTGCCCTGTTCATACATCCAAACCTGATGGCCTGTTGCCATCAATCAACCCTGCATGTTGTTGGACTGTGTATTGCTGTTCAAATTATGCATGTGTTATGCTCGCTGTTCAATGGTGTGAATATCTGGGTGTTTGGTTAATAGGAATACTAATGCATGCTGTTACAACTAATTGTGAATGGTATTATATGTTACTAACCCAAACTGTCATGAGATAATGCAAAACATAGGACGACAGGGAAGGCGGGTTCCAGCAGACCCACCTCTCCCACCTCAGCTGGCGAGTGCATCTGGCACTAGTGCCCAGTCTGGACCCCCCTCTGGTGGCCCTGTGCCACCTGCGGGTGGAAGCGCTGCAGGGGATGGGGCTCATCCCCCCTCTGCAAGTGTGGCCAGAGGAGAACCACCACTCACCCTCCGTAGCATCCAGACTGTGGTGCGTAGGGAGATCCAGGACTCTGTTCTTGGGCTCCTACGCCAGCTTGAGGCACAGGTGGCACAACTTACGGGCATGCCTGTTGCCCAGCCTACACAGCCCCCAGCACAGCCCCGTCCTGGGCAGTGAAGGAACAGTGGCAACCGCCCATGGGTGGGGATATCAGTTCCACTGTTGCCATCTGTGGGCTCATGGGCTCTGGATATCCAAACCTCCGTCCCCATCAATTGTGTAAACCCCCACATGTGTCATACACTGCCCCTGTATGCGTCTTGTTTGTCTTGTCTGTTGACCTACCCAACCTGCCTCCCCAGCTATAACGACTTCCTTCACCTGACATACCACTCTCACCTGAAAAAAAAAAAAAAAAAGGGCATTCTGCACCCACAAATAAATTACACCCCATACATAGCTGCCCATTCCGCACACATGTCTGATGGACATGGAAACTATCAATTACAATTGGCTGTACAACAAGTATTATTGTTGTCCTGACACCTCTCTCAGGGGTGGAAGGTTTCAAATGTCACACCAAATTAGATACATATGCACAGCTGTTGCTGATGAAGAAATAGGCAGCTATGGGCCTTACCTACGTCCCTCCTGCAAATCCCAAGCTTGTTTCCCTACTGTCTTACCCTCTTTGTGACCCCTTTTTCACCACTTTCCTGTCTTCCCATTTTCATTTCTTTCAAAGAAAATAGCGCGGGTGTGCGCCAGAGTAAGCACTGTTAAGCGGTTGTAAGCGGGTGTGCGCAGAGCTGAACGCCAGTGCGCATGCGTGAGCTCCACGCAAACCAGTGCTAACCCGGTTACAACTGCTTAAAAGTGCCTTAGTCACTCTGATTGACAGGTCCTGTAGTCAGTTCAAAAGCAAAATAAAATCCCACTGTCAGTCCCAAACCCAGGACCTTGGAAACAGTAGTCTGCATGACTTACCACTAAGCCATGACTCTTATACAAGAACATTGTGCTAAAATAAATATATCATGTAATAGTGGGAATGAATGCAAAGGGAATATAGGATGTGTAGTACACAAAGCATGTCATTTAGAATTACTGTCAAAACTAGTGGATTTCCCTAATAGTAGTGTGTGAACAGAAACAGCCATGCTAGTTGGTAGCTAGTAGGTAATAATGTCAGTTAATGTACATATATAAATGCATGTATATTTACATATATATATATATATATATATATATATATATATATATATATATATATAGTTGTAGGTGTCATTGTGCATACACACTTACTACAGGGAACAGGAGAGAGGAATGGAGAAATGTGAATCTACAACACAGCCTGAATCATGAGAGAGATACTAACCTTTACACTCACAGAACAGTGTCCACAGCATACCAGCATGGTCCCGCCTACAATCTGAAAGGGCAACGCCTATCTCGCATACCCTTTTATAGCACTGTCCTGAAATCACAGTGAGAACTGCAATCAGTACACAACTGGCTGCATGCAATTAGCAAATGCTGGCTTACAATTGGTGCAGAGGCCATCACATGGACCTATGCAGATACCTACAAAAGCATCCTGTACTAACACTCCACACATGCAATACGTTCATTGCACTGTCTGGAGGCAGACAGAGGGAGAGACACAGACAGAGACAGAGAGTGAGAGAAAAAAAAAAAAACACACGCTACACACTGAGTCTAAGCTGTCAGCAGTGACAGTAGCAAGCCGTGCCAGCAGCAGCAGGAAGCAGAAGTAGTGGTAACGCAACCAGTTGCAACAAACACAGGTAATGTAAAGTAGCAGGTTAATAGTCTGCATAATGTGAACCCTCCAAATGTGTCATAGGTCTGTATCTATAGGTATGTCCATGTGATATGTTGTGTGCACGTAGTTCCACCAAAAGGGGATGACTATACATTACATGTCAGTCAGTGTTAGGCCATGATCCTGGCAGCAGTTGTCTGTGCGTTGCCCTCATCAATGGCTGTAGTGACTGTTTTGAAACATCAACCAGGTTCAAAAGGCAGGATCAGCCCATCACAAAGGCAAACTGGCCGGGAACAAGTGTCTGCAGGTACCCAATATCGCTGTATATGCGTCCCATACTGAATAATTCCATAGCTTAGCAGACCAGGCCGATTATGCTTATGATGAGGTAGTTCCCAGGGTCAGTAGAGGTGCCTCCTTAGTGGTGTGTGACCACTGTTGCTGTATGCCAGTGTTCAGGTACATATCCTGTAGTATGGCCAAGGTTAAATATCAGTCTTATATGCGGTTGTATGTCCTCTTGGAGTGCACGTAGCACACATCCAGGATACCATCAGGTCACAGTGATGCTGTGTGTTCTGCTTTGCTGAGGGCGGCCCTCACCTGGACATGTGAGATGATAGGGAGGTTACATTCAGCTGTGATAAGTATGTCTACTTGTGGGGGAGAAGGAGGGGGGATACGTGCACCGAACCTGTCTGCAAGAATGTTGCCAATATCTGTGTGTTCGGTGAATGTTAAGTAGGTGTGTATTAACTCAGAGCATATCTGCGGCGTTTGGTCCATATGTGTAACATAACTGAAGAAGGCCTTGTGGTTATCTATAGTGTTTGTGGCCATTTCCCTCCCAGAGTAGGCCGTGGCCATTGTTATGAGAGACCGTAGCGTATTACCAGTGCTGACCACAGATGCCTTCCCTTAATGTGAATCTGCTCTGTCCTGCAGTAGCCTCCTGCTATTGTTATACAATCTGCCTCTGGCTGGGGTCCACCGGAAAGGATGCCTAACCTTGGTGCATAGGGTCTGGGTTAGAAATGTGTGTGCAAGTTCCATGCAATCTGTGGGATGTCCGTGGTAAGCATTCGCAAAGGTGTCAGCAGTGTTGGTTGTGGCTTCCACTGGCCCAGTGGGCTGCATGGATACCATCTCAGTCCTAACAAGTGAATAACTGTCTAATCACATACATATCAAAGTAGTCTACTGTGCTGGTGGTGGTGGTGGGATATGTATATCCAGGCCGAGTAACTTGTGTCCAGATCACACTAGTGGATGGCGTTCCACATACAGTACCTTGGTATGAACCCCCAGAGTGAGGTTGTGCATTGGACCTGTCGCAGTGTGCTGACCGATGGGGCATGCTACTATGTTGTATGGAATGTGGCAGGTATTGTTGCACAGGTGTTGGCTGAGCACTGATATCTGGCCATGTACTTGTGTATCCACCATGAGACACACACATGCAACATATGGGAGTAGTAGTATATCACTGTGCTGTGACAGAAACCTGGTTCAAGGCTCCTGAGAGCACCCCAACACTAGCAGGTTTCACCTCATATCATGCATTCCGGCCCCAAAATCCGGACAACACCAAGAAAGGAGGGGGGGTGTCCATATTCATAAAGGACACCCACACCTCAAGGTTGGTGGCAATGCACGATGCATCGGAGACCATCCAGGTGCAATTAACCATAGGCAAGACTGCTCTGCAATTTGTAGCATGTTACAGGCCACCCTCTCAAACTCAGGAACCTCACATGGCCTTCCTGAAAACAATGGAGGGGATAAATGTATCTCCAAACACCATCATGCTAGGTGACTTCAACTACCCTAATATAGACTGGGAACACTACTCAAGCCCAAACACTCTAGCCCAAAGGTTCCTGGAGTTCATAAACTCAAATGCCATGGAACAACTAGTCACCATCCCCACAAGAGGAGAAAACATACTTGATCTCATCATCACGAACATGGGATCACAATGTTCAACACCGAAGTATACCCCTCACTGGTGAGATCAGATCATAAACTAATCTCGCTGGAGGTCCTCATCCCGCCCACCTGAAACAAAAGACCACAGTGAAAAACTTCTCAAAAGCCGACTTCACACTTCTAAAAACTAGTGTGGTCTCCTTTAAGGCTCCTGAGCCAGTGGTAAACATTACTCAAACCACTGAATCACTTACAAATGCCTTCTACCAGCACCTACAGGACTGCATGGATCAGGCAATCCCAAACAAAACTAAGACTCTTTGTACCAAAGGCAAGCCCAGTCTGGTGGACCCCAGCCATAAACAAGCTCTACAACAAAAGGAGGAAGCTACTACAAGATAGAGCAAAATCCTTGAAAGGTAAGACACCCTTGATCATTATAAGTAAAAAACTAAGAGCTCTCATAAAATCATCCAAGGCAAATTTTGAGAGAAAAATCGCCAAGGATTCAAAAGACAATCATAAGGCCTTCTTTAGCTATGTTAGAAACCTAGGAGGAAACTCCCAGATATGCTCAGAATTAGTTCAAAATGATGTGAAGATTACTGAACCTACACACATTGCCAACATACTGGCTGACAGGTTCAGTGCAAACTTCTTCCCCCAAAAGGAGAGATATCTATACCAGAGGATTGTAGCCCCCAAACATCTGCAACGCCCAGGTGAGAACTGCTCTCCAAAGCAAAAACACAGCATCCATGGGACCGGATGGTGTCCCCGGCTGTGTGCTCCATGAACTCAATGAGGAATTAAACCCACAGTTAGGACAGCTGTTTAATCTTAGCCTCACCTCAGGATACATACCCAAGGAGTGGCGCACGGCGACTGTGGTCCCACTTCACAAGGCGGTGCCTCCACCGACCCTGGAAATTACCGTCCCATTAGCTTGACAAGCCTTATCTGCAAAGCCATGGAGAGGATCATAATGGAACTCATAAATAAAGACATAGGGAACTTGCAGACTTTGGATCCAACCCAGTTTGGCTTTGTCAAAGGCAGATCATGCCTTTTAAACTTGGCTGACTTTTTCGAGACAGTCACCAAGGCCATTGATGAGGAAAGGCAGTCCATACAGCCTACCTTGACCTGGCAAAGGCCTTCGACACAATACCCACTCAGGTATCATCAAAAACTCATCAGCTTGAATGTAAACCCATACATCACAAGATGGGTTGCAAACTGGCTAAGTGACAGAACCCACAGGGTCAGAGTTGCTGGAGCCATGTCAGACTCAAAGCCTGTCACAAGTGGTGTCCCACAGGGCTCAGTCCTGGGTCCACTCTTGTTCGGCATCTACTTTTCTGAAGTACAAGCAAACACAGGAGGGTTATGGCTGACAAAGTTTGCAGATGACTGCAAACTGAAGCCATAGTCGAAAACACATCTGACACAGATATCCTTCAGAAGGGCCTCACAGAAACGGATAACTGGTGCCAGAGCCATGGCCTAAAGTTAAATGCCAAGAAATGCATAGTCATACCCTTTGGGAAAAACAAGGTTACCCCTAGCTACCATATAGGTGGCAATCCACTGAGCACAGAAGAAGTCATCAGGGATCTGGGGACCCAGGTTGACAGTAGCCTTCGTTGACACTCATGTTGCTAAAGTAGTTAGGAAAACCTTCTACATTGCCCACCTGATCATGAAGGATTCACATCTAGATCAAGGGAGGTCATCGCCCCTGTACTCATCACTCATTAGACCTATGATTGAGTACAATGCCCCATTCGAATGTATCTGACCAGACACCTGCAGCAGCTGGAAAGGCCCCAAAAGTTCCTCACCAAAAGGATAAAGGGTCTCAAAATATGTCTTATGCTGCCCAACTGAAAGAACTCCAGCTCTATTCAGTCTCATACCGCTTGCTCAGAGGTGACCTGTGCCTGACATATAAGGCCATGTCAAACCCTGATTTGATGAATATGCTTCACCTCAAAAATCTAGATCCCTCAGAACCACAAGGCGGAGACTTAAACCTTGACACGGTTATTAATAGAACATGCTGGAGGGACAGATTCATCACCCAGAGACTCCCTATGCTGTGGAACAAAATCCCGGTACATGTGAGGCAGAGCACCTCGCTGGCCTTGTTCAAGAGGAATCTTGACCAATGGATGGGGGATCGCAGATATACCCCAGGGATTACTTCAGTGTCACTGCTTGACAGAGGCACAGCAAAATAATAGGCATAGTTTTATTCAAACTAAAGGGGTGGCGAAAGCCAAATAACTATGGGCTAGGCTTATAAATGCCCTTGGGCAGATAGCCTAGTATGAACCTATGAACCTATGAACTACACTTGAGTATCATGTATAGTATGTGTGCCATATATTGCTGACATAGTCTACTGATATCCTGTTTGTGTTCTCTTCCAGGGAGATGGCGCATCAGCGTAATCCCACCTACTCTGCAGCGGAGGATGAGGAGATACACCAGAGCCTGGTGTGGGATTATGACATACTGTTTTCCCGCACCAGCCAGAATCAGCAGGAGAGGGCTGCACTGTGGCAAGACCTTGTCCGTAGGGTAAATGACATTGGCACGCATAATAGGACATATGAGCAGGTACGACATCACTGCTGTGATTTAATCAGAAATGTCCGTCAGCATGCGTCGGATATCCACAGGCAACAGGTTGCCACAGGAGGTGGGGTGGCCACACATCCCCCCCTCACCAGACTGGAGGGGCTACTCCTAAGTGTTGTGGCTCCAGCCCTGGAACAGCAACAGCAATACACCTGCATCATGATGGAGGCTGGATCCACACAGCAGCATGACATGGAGCATGCAGGTAATATGCCATATGTACACTTGACTGTTCTGTACACTGTTAGTTTATGCATGTGTAAGGTGTGTCCGTGGTATGTAGCTGTCAACATAGTATGTAATTGTGCAGGTGTGATATTGGCAATATCAGCAGCTAACGTGTGAAAGGCAACTGGTGTACTACTGCACTGTATCATATGCAGTATTAATGGCACAGTTGTGCCCACTGACATTAATCACCTCATTTCTGCAGGTCCCTCCGGTGTTACAGCAAGGCAGGCCATCCATGCTGGTGAGTGTGTTTAACAATACCTATAATAGTCCTGATAGTGCTAGTAATACTAGTGTAACTCAGTAGTGCTCTGTGTGTATACTGCGGGGTGTGCATGTGTGCAGGTGTGCCTGTGTCCACGTGTGCATGTGTGGATGTGTGCATGTCTGCCTGTGTCCATGTGTGCATGTGTGCATGTGTGCCTGTGTCCACGTGTGCATGTGTGCATGTGTGCATGTGTCCACGTGTGCATGTGTGCATGTGTGCATGTGTACATGTGTCCATGTGTGCATGTGTGCATGTGTGCATGTGTCCACGTGTGCATGTGTGCATGTGTGCATAAGTGCATCACTGGTAACATTGTGTGGACACTGTAAACTGTGTTTCCTGTCTTCCTCCCACAGGTTCTGGTGCTGCTCTGGTGTCCTGCAGCAGGGAACCTGAATCTGGTGCCACAAGTACTGGTAATGATGATATCTGTGTAATGGCACAGGAAGGTGTGTCAGGGTCCGCCATTGGTCAGCCAATTGACAGTACACAGCTGTCAACTCCATCATTGTGCACAGTCATCCTGCCAGTACAGCCTTTGTCACCATTGTCCCTAGGTGATGGACAGGATACAGTGGGCATTGACCAGGGTAATGTGGTATCTGTGGCACATGCTTCCCCACACAGCAGCCATGGGCAGGGTCCTGCGATGGTACCACACAGACAGTTGCCCATGGGTTCTCGTGGGAGCATCCGTGGGCGTACTGCCTCTGGCAGACATGCCCAAAGAGGTCTGTCAACCTCAGCTATGTTTCGGGCTGTCATGCAGGCACAGTCGTGTATGGAAAGGTACACCAGACAGGGTCTGAGGGAGCTGAGAGCATGTCGCACAGCCATGACTGACAGTATGCGTGACATTGCGGATGCTGTCCGTAATTTCACCGATGTCATAGACAGACGTTGTGGGGACATATTACAGCAGTTCCACAACCAAATGTCCATGAGCCAGGCAATGGTGGGTGGCTGCGGCATCAACGTGGCCGTATGGCAGCAACAGCAGCAGCTGGCAGTCGGTGTGGATGACAACAGGCCTGCACACGCCCCCATAGTGCCAGCAGCAGCCCCAGCAATGCTGGGTCTGTGCTGTCATCGGAACGCCCCAGGAGACCACGTGCACGTGGCTCTGGACAGTCCCAACAGGGACCTATGTCCAGTCAACACACTCCCGCTTCTGATGACAGTACCCAGTCTGGCTTAGTACTGGATACGGTCCGTAGCACCCCTGCCAGGCACAGGTACAGTGTCCTTGCCCACAGACACTGATCTGTATGACCTGCCAGGTGCAGTCTGTGGCTGTCCACAAACCCCTGTATATGGCAACCATAAGGTGGAACTGTGTGCGTGCATACACACATGCGAAATGTTAACACCTAGGGCTACCACATACACGCACACACTGCACCTACAGTGCCCCACCCTGTACTGCTGTCCCTCACCAACACACATACACACACATGTCAATTGGTGGTATCAGTGGCAGACTCAGGCATACCTAATTCACACCCTGTGCATATGATGAAACTGTGCCACCTCCTGCAATCTCCAACATCAGTGCAGGAACAGGTAAACATGTTGCTGATGCACAGGGTGACTACATAGACGTGTATTAGTAGTATCATGTTGGTAACAGTACAGTGTGCTGATATGACTGTGTGTATATCCCAGCATGCCTGATGCAGTAACCGTATGACTGTCCTGAATTGTTATCTGCATCCATAGTACATACCAAAGTGTAACAGCTGCACATTATTGCATACCGGTGGTAAGGATGTCAACAGATAGCCACATACATGGGTAGCACAGGGGGGGAAGCTAAGGCAAGTAGTGATATGCAATGATGGACATGTACAGTAATGGTGGCAAGTTGCCCACAACGACTATGCAATGTGGATGTTTGCGCATGTTGATATGTGTGCAGTACCAATGTAATCCAAATCACAATTAACTATGACATAATATCAGTTCTACCATGGGCATCTGCGCTGTGCATTCCTGGGTACATGTTGATAGTGCCTACATATTTACACTGTTACCTACTGTTAGTGTTACCCCTTCTTTGTTGTACAATGGACTACTTCCAGCCCTGCTTACTGTAGCTTTGTTTGCATGCATGTTCGCTTGGGGTTCCCTGGAACACTGCTTCCACCTGCAATGCAGAGTTACAGTGCTTCTGTGGTCTCCTAGTGACATCTGCATAGCGTACAATACGTATGTCAAGTTTACACATGACAGAACGTCACTGTCTGTCCCGTTCGCATGTACGTTGCCTGTGACACATTGCACATGTCTTACCTGGCATTTACCCACATGTGCAGTCATATATGCCAGTGCTATGGAACAGTAGCAGTACACCCACACATACACACCTTCAGTATGTTGTTCCCCATTGGCCCTATGTGTTGGTACTCACCATGGCAATCACACTACTAGGGTAGCATGTGCAAAGGTAACCTGTGTATCACCTCTATGGTTCAGTTGTGGTTTATGTGAGTCATGTCGCAATGTCACAGCTGCCACATGTATGCAGTCAACCATCACCCTTGGCCAGGAACGTACAACACATGTGTGGGATGCCACCACATAGCCAATCTGGGGACTGAGCACTCTGAACCCAGTAATGCCATACCCTGTCAGGTGGCATGTCATACTACAGTGACTACAATACCAGTCAGACATAGACATGCACTGACAGCAAGCTGAACACACTGGGGCATACTTGGAGACTTGGAATAGCATCCTGCCTGAGCATCACACACCTCCGCAGCTGGCACACAGGCATATGTTACATCGGAACAGAGCACATGCCACACATGGCACACACATCCCGTGTGCCACTCACAGCCTGTAGGGCTACACAACACACCTGCTACAGATGTGTCAGGTACCTCTCTTGGCCGCTGCAGTGGGGTCCCGCTCAACAGGCTGTACATGGTGAAGTTCACAGTGATATGCCTCTGGGGCACTATGGTCCACCACAAAACACATGCATACAGGTCAGTCAGAGGCATGGACACATATCACTCAGTCATTGACCATGCTACTATGGATGACCTGAGACATACCTCCCTGGACTACATGATAGGGAACATAGAAGAGATCTCTCAGAATGTGGCACGGGCCAGTATGAGCCTGATCTTGGTTGCCATCATACCCTCACCAGGTATGCTACCACTATATGTAGGAAGGGTGTTCTATGTCTACATTCTGCTCAGTCTCCAATGTCATTCATAGGGTATCCACTGGCTGTCAGAGTGTGCTTACATGCTAGGGAAGCCACAATGATGTGCGAGGGGCAGCTTGCATGTGACACCCATGGCCCAATGTATATTGGCGAAGCCCCTTGATACACACATACTGCCTTATGCTGCAGGACACAGATTACATAGCCACCTCCTCGGGTATCACACAGGATAGGACACTAACAGTGATGCTACACAACACCAGCAGTGTACACCTCAAGATGCATGCATTGGACACTGTCCTCAGCACGGTGAACTGCAATGTCTGTGCAGTACCAGAGTCCTGATTCATGGCTCACAGATGCAACCCATCACTGCCAGGTTATACCTCATACCATGCCTGTCTTCCCCTACACATGTAACACACATGGACAGGGGGGTGGTATCCCAAGGCACCACAGATACACACACCTCCAGGTTGTTGGCACAGCACAAAGCATCAGGGCCTATTCATGTGTAGCTAACAGTGTGTCGGACTGCCGTCTGGTTCATAGCCTGGCACACACAACCCTCCCATACACAGGAAACCCACCTATCCTCCATAACAACACTGGCGATATGACAGTCTCAAGAACTGTCTTTATATGGCTGGACTGCATCCAGCCAAACATTGTGCGTGAGCATTACTGTAGCTACAACACACTAGTTGAAGGGTTCCCAGCATGTGGTCACTGAATTGCAGTGGAATGACATGTTACCACTCCCACAACAGGTGGGAACATGCAGCACCTGTACATCGACTACATGTAGACTATATGGCCCAGACCAGATGTGTATCCCCTGCTGTAGGTATTTTACCATATACACCCACACTGTATAGACACATACCGCGTGCCCTGCACAGTAAGACACAGTCATATTGTTATGCATTGCAAATACCATTTATCCACTCAAGGCATGTGTCAGACATGGTAACTACTGCAGGTCACAGGTATTTATGTGTATGTGTCACACACATACATCATGTGTGCATTGACATTGCTGGTTTAGGCAATGGCATGCATTGTTATGCACAAAGACCCACACAAGGTCATAATGTGTGACACAACCACACGTGGCAGTTGTGGGTTACCAAAACATACCTATCTGTACTCTGACAATGGTAATAGACCCAGTAGCAGAGCGCACTATTGGCATTACTGGCCAACTAGCCCTGTTTGGCTGTGCTGATAGTGTGGTGACATCCCCTGTGTTTACTGGGGGAATATGCAGCATCTGGTGTATTGTAGTATTTGCCGAAAGGATCTGTTCTCTCACACTTGCATTTACACACACCCTACGACCCCCACACACACACACTTGCCATTTGCAGGATTCATACCCCTAGGTCACGACACATGAGAGAGACACATTAGCGAAGTGCACTATTCGGATTACTAGGGGGTTCCTCTTCTCTGGCTGTACTTATAGGGTGCTGACATCATCAGTGTTTTGAAAGGGTAATGTGCATCAGGTAGTGTGATCTCCTGATTGCCAAAACTAACATGTTTTTCATACAGAATTGCACACACACAAACTCCCCACATCCAAACACACACACACTTGCCATTTGCAGGTTTCAAACCCCTACCTAACTATGTCATGACACTTGAGAGTGACGCTGTAGTAGACTGCGCTATTTGGATTACTGATAGGTGTTTCTTCTCCAGCTGTATGTATAGGGTGCTGACATCATCACTGTTTGGAAAGGGTAATGTGCATCATGTAGTGTGATCTCCTGATTGCAAAAAAGCACATGTTTTTCATACAGAATTGCACACACACAAACTTTCCACATCCAAACTCGCATACTTGCCATTTGCAGGTTTCAAACGCCTACCTAACTATATTATGACACTTGAGAGAGATGCATTAGCAGAATGCGCTATTTGAATTACTGGGAGGTTTCCCCTTCTCCTGCTGTACTTATAGGGTGCTGACATCATCCGTGCTTAGATAGGGGAATGTGCATCCTGTAGAGTGCTTTCACAGTTGCCAAAAGGGACATCTCCCTCACACAGACTTGCACACACATCAACCCTGCTCACCCACACACACACACACACACACACACACACACACACACACACACACACACACACACACACACACTGAGCAATTACATGGTTCGAACTCCTACCTACCTATATTATGACACTTGAGGGAGACGCATTAGCAGAGTGCGCTAACCGAATTACTGGGCATCTGGTCTGCACCTGCAGTATTTATAGGGTGCTGACATCTTTATTTCTACAGAGGTATGTACATCTAGTAGGGGGATAGCATATATATGCATTTGCAGCCACCTACGTCATGGTCAGATATGCACATCACACTGGCAGGTTATGTTCTATACCATGCTTCGTGACCACAGGACCTGTAACACACAACACAACCAGTCCAGAACACCACACCCACATCCAGGACACACACTTAGCTTCCCTGGGAACAGTGCCGGGATATGCAGGTGTTCACATACACCATTCCAGTTGTTAACATCAGGTACAGGCATATTGTGTGTGAGAACTACTCAGGCCTCTACCACTTTACCCTACAGCCACTACAATTTGTGGGTCCATGTGCTATGGCAGAACCACACACCACAGCCACATGGGGGAATACATATTGCACCTGTGCATCTGCAACATGGGTACTCACTGTTCCGCACCAGAGGTAGACCATTGTTGATATCTGACCATACCCACCTTTCCCTGGACATCCATATCCCATCCCCACCCCCAGGCAAGGTTGTCACTGCACACAAACTGTATTTAGCACAAGCAGACTCTACACTTGTGAAGACTGGGGTGGACGACTTCAAAGGACCCATGCTGGGGGACTATACTGGCCACTCAGCATAATCCTTGACAATTGCATTCTATGAGCATGTGTACGGTTTGCATTGATCATGCTATCCCACATATACCCATGACTGCTCCACAACAAGACACCTGTCAGGTGAACACCAGCCATATATGAGCCGTCCAACAGACAGAGTGAGCTAATACATTGCAGAGCTGTAGCCCACAGAGGGAGGACATCTGTGAACAGTTCCGGCACGACACTTCATTCCCACATAATTATCACAACACAGTGTTGACAGTGGAATTGTCCAGACAATGCAGATAGGGCTCCCCTCAGTCTGTTATTGATGGCCACTTACTGTTAGAGATCCTCAGCAATCCTCTTCCAGCACACACCAACAACATGGCTGTGGCTTAGCACATTCAAACCCTGGGATCTCCACTGTGCCCCTGCTTGACAGAGGCACAGCTCACTAGCCTCACACGTTGCCTTATGTGACCTACTTTACAGTGGCACAGTAGCCTACTATACTGGGGATGCAGATGCCAAGCACACTCTGGCTGAGCTGTCATTCCCTAAGGCAACAAGCCTAGTATTGACCTCTACACCCATATGTTCAATTGTCAGATGCACAATATTTGTTGTACTGTTCTACTATTTGCAGGTCTTTATTGCCATAGCATTCCCTGTTCCTATGACCAACTTGTGTATCTGTGGAAGATGTTTGCATATGACGGCGATCCACTATATCACTTATGTCTCTGTAGTCATTTACTGTGTGTACTGGGCAGATTGCTGTGTTGTGGTTGGTTCCTGGAATGACACGTACAAATACCAGATATGTGTGGCCAACTGCTAAACGGAGATATGGCCTAAGTGTGTGAGCATGCCCAGTTCAGCCTTTCCATGGCATGTTGTCTGACATATGCCTCATTTATCAAAGTGTGCGAGCATGCCCAGTGTGAGCTTTCCATATGTTGCACTCTGAAGTCCACCACATATTTGGGTGTGTGTGAACTTCAACAATATCTCACATTTATGATTGTGTGTTGGGTGGCATGTTGTGTACTAACTGGCCAACTGCTTCATGTCTGCCACAACAGGGATTATACTGTGCCTGGCAGGGATTGCATGGGATACTTTGCAGACAGTTGTCAACATACTTTCATAATGACCTAACACTGTAGTACCGTATAGTGTACTGATTCAGTACTTTCACTGTGGTGGACAGTATCCTGGGCTTTAGTCCTATCACTGCTTGACATCTTCATAGTGAGCACAACAGACTGTGTAGGGGCCAGTTGTGCACATATGGCGATGTTGCATTATGTTCAGATATGGACTACCTACACCAGGCTCGTCCAACATTGGTAGCGTATTCCACAACATAGGTGGACATTGGCAAACACTAGCGATGTTCCCTAGGCCATTTCTGATGCTAGTCACAGGGTGTGTTTGGCCTTCGACACACATTGTAACTGGAGTTTGCCATGACATATGTCATGGTTAGTATACTGTGCCTCCGTCTACCTCTGACATAACAGTGATACCCAGGGTTAACCTACCATCTCCCATCCACTCATCGGGATTCCTCTTGAAGGGTGTCGATAGGTGACTCTCTGGCTAACCTGTACCGGGAGTTTACTCAAGAGTGGGGGTGCCTTCTGTGTTATGGATCATTCTGTACAGCTTGTCCTATGTATGTCAGTGCTGGGGTTCAGGTCTCTCATGTGCATAGCTCACTGCCATTCAGATTGTACAAAGTGCAGCATGTTCATTGATTCCAGGTTGGACATGGCTTCAGACATCAGGCACAGCTTGCCTGTAGCTGGGCAGTATGGCAGTGTGTGGGGCTGCAGTTTGTTTACTCAGGCAACACATGGCATCTGTTCATGCTCTGTGCTACTCCTGGTGGGGTACTGTTGTGGACTTTACAGTTGATGGAGGTGTCTGCTGAGGTATATCCCACAGGGGCTATTGTAGTCAATTGTTACGCTGATGAAGGATGACTGCAGAGCCACAGTGACCTCCCCTTATCTACATCTGACAACCTTCATGATTGGGTGGGTATATGGTATGTTTCTGCGAACACTACAGCCACATGTTTGTCCAGTGCAGGATATCTATCACCTTGTGTCCCCAGGTCTCTCATTACATGTTAGGTACGTAATGGGTTAACACCTGTGTGGTAATTTGTGGGCACTTACTGTATATCCATGGTGGTTGTCTATACACAGTTCTGCAATTAGCTTGCTGACATGGCTATGGCTCCAGTTGTCTGTTTGTAGGTGGCCCTTTTGTGGGTTGCTTGTGTCAGCTGGGGGTCGGATATGGTGGGCTGTTTGTACTCCTCTACATACATGTTCAGTCACAGTCCTTCCATGTTGGCCTATACCTATGGGACATATATACAGAATGGGGGGGACCCTGGACCAAGCCTTGTGGGATGCCACTCATATCTGCTTTGTAGTCTGACATGGATGCAGCATGTCTGACCATGTCAGTTCTGTCCTTGGTCTGGTTTGCAACCCCTCTACTGACATAGGGGTATATATTTAAGCTGGTGAACATATCCATACTGAACTCGTAGGGTATTGTCTAGAAGCATATGCATGGTCCAGCTACGCTGTGTGGAGCACATTGCCCTCATCAATGACCTTAATGACTGTTTCAAATGGGTCAAACATGTTTAGGGGCAGGATCTGCAGTTACGACAGCCACACTGTGTAGGGTCCAGTATCAGTAGGTCCACAATAGCTTAATGTCTGACATTCATACTGATCCTTTCCATAGCTGTGCAGACCAAGCTTGTCAGGATCCTGGGGTGGTAGTTTGCAGTATCCATTCAGGCAAAACCTTTGTTGTGAAGGACCACTGTTGTTGTACACTGCTCTTTGGGTACATATCCTGTGGTAAGGCTGACATTGGGCAGTAGTGTGATTTCGCATTCCATTATTCTTGGAGTCCATGTTGGCCTCAGCCCAGGACACCATCACATACCTTTGCTGCTGTGTGTTTTGCTTTGCAGATGATGGCTGCTACCTCAGCATCTGCAATGTCTGGGGACCAGCAGTCTGCTGGGATAGATATTTTGCATTCTGGGGGGGGGGGGGCGTTTGCACTGCACCTGTCAGGTTGTATGTTAGCAATATGTGTGTGTGTTTGGTATGTTGTTTGTAATATCTGTGTGATTTGGAGCATATCTGTGGATTCCCAACATGGTTCCTACCATCAGTTAAGTAAGTCTTGTGATTATCCTTAGTGTCCTGTACAATTTGTATCTTCATAGGTTCATGGGTTCATACTAGGCTATCCACCCTAGGGCATTAGTAAGCCAAGCCAGAGTGTGTGTGTCTTTCGCCCCTTGCTATGTGACTATTATGGCCATTTATGATTTTCTTTACTGTGCCTCTGTCTGGTCGTGACACAGTGAAGACCCCCAGTATACATGTATGATCATCCATCCACTTGGCAATATTCCTGTTGAGGGGTGTCAGTGAGGAGCTCTGCCTAACATGGATTGGGATCCTGTTTCTGGGTGTGGGGAGCCTCTGGGTTATGTATCTGTCCCTCCAGCATATCCTATTTCATTATGTGTTGAGGCTGACATCTGTCACTCTCACAGCTCCAATGGCTTTGATTTCCTGTGGTGGAGCATGTCCATTACTCCTGCGTTGGACATGGCCTTGTACAACAGACGTACAATGCCTTTGTGTAGGCAGTCTGTGACTGCATTCAGCTGGGGTGTCTACAGCCAGGCAGCATATGACATATATTTGACACCTTTTATCCTCTTGGTGGGGTACCTTTGAGGTCTTCCGAACCGCTGCAGGTGTCACGTACAGTATATCCCATATGAGTTATTGTACTAGATTATGGGTTTGATAAGGGAACAGTACAGGGGCACAGTGACCTCTGTTGATGTAGATGTGAATCCTTTCATGATACGGTGTCCAATATCGACAATCTTCCTAGCCACATTGGCATTGTGAGTGTCACATGACAGATTACTGTCGACTTGTGTCCCTAGGTCCCTGATTACTCCTTGCATACATAATGGTTTACCACCTATGTGGTAATTTGTGAGTACCTTGTCTGGTATTTGGTGGGACATTCATACTGTCCAGTGTCTTCAGGATGTCTGGGTGGAGTTCTTGTGTGTGAGAGTGTGGTCTGTTGCATGCTACAGACTGTACAGCAGTTTTGACTACACTTAGGTGCACATGGGTGGTCTCCGCTGCTTTGTGCATTGTCAGTTACCTGGCCGTATGGGTGTCTGTGCTGCATATGGATACTCCCCCTCCTTTAATGTTTTGGTCCAGGTGTTGGAGCCATAACGCATGATATGTGGTATAACCTGGTAGTGCTGGTGTGCTATCACTAGGCTTGCAGCAGGCTTCTGTCACTGCACAGACATCGATGTTCTCCATACTGGGAAGTGCCTCAGGGACATGCATATTGCAGTTTACACATCTGGCATTGGTCAGCATTACCCTTATGTTTCTTACCACTTATGTTTTCTAGGGTGGTGGGTAGTCTTTTTGGCCTTGCCTACGTACGGCTCTATGGAGGTGGCAAAGGCCTTATACAGTATCCAGACGCACAGGGGTAACAGGTGCAAGCCATCCCTGGAACAGCAGCATGGCTTGTCATGCATGACATCTCAAGCAGACAGACATTAGACCCTCTTGGACTGACATCTGTAACTGTGCCACCTGTTAAAGATGATCATTCTGTGTTTGTACTGTGGCATCATTCTTGGTGAGGGTTGGATGCTGCACACGGCCAGTGTCATACCGGCCTGGGGTACATACTCAGAGAGCTCATCCATGTCTCTTTTCATGTAGTCCAGGGAGGTACATCTCAGGTCATTCACACCAGCATGGACATTGAGTGCATCATATTTCTGCTTGCTTTGGGGTGACCTGCGTACTTGTGTTATGTGGCATATTGTGGCAGCCTACAGGCAGCTTACTGTACCCTTTCCCTTGTTCAGTCTGGTGAGTGGGACAGCAGTGTGTCTGCCTATACAGACACCTATTACAATTGTATCAGGCATGTTGTTGCTCCTTCTGGCCTGTGACTGTTTGGCCCACCAGCTTTGTGTACTATGTGTTGCATGTGCTATGTTTGGAGGTTGTGGTTGCTTGGGATCTGCTTAGGAGGCTTCTGTTGGTGTGGTGTGTTTGTAATTAGGGCCTCCGGGAATGTTTTTCTGTGTTTATGTGTTTGGTTTACAGTTGTGGTAGGTCTATGTGGGACTGGGTTTGTGGTGTATGTGGTTACCTTCTCCTCCTGACTAGTTTTGACAGTACTGAGTTGGGGGAGCTCAGCCTCTGGTTTGGATACATGGTTGCATCTATCACATATATTTGTATTTATTGGGGGGAGTTGTGGTTGTCTGTGTACTTGGGACAGGTGTCTCATTGCCTCTGGATTCACAGATTCTACTTGTTGTGGCTGGCCTTAGTGGATTGTATGTGTGGACATATTTTATTGCCATATTACTGATCAGTGATTACTTCCCTTTTTATGTTTGCTCTATCATGTGGTAGCTTCCTCATTCTCTTGCATGGTTTGGTAATGGCTGGAGTCCAGCATGCCAGATGCCTGCATGTATGGCATTGTGTCTTGTTGTTATTTGTGATTGCATACTCCAAGCATTCCTGGCTGTGTTCATGGAATGCCTGTATAACATGTTCTGTGGTGTGTCCCATATTCTGCACTTGCACAGGGCCTTTCGTGGATTCCACATCGGTTTGGAGGGGTACAACCTATGCTTTACACATGTTTTTCACTGTGGTATTCTGGCCAGGGACTGGGGTCGGGATGTGTATATCCAGTGTGATTACTCTATGGTCTGGTCTTACCAGTGAGGGATACACTTCTCATCTTGCCATCCAGTACACATGTTGCTGATTATCACATCCAGTATGCTTACCCCTCTTGTGGGAGTGGTACGTTGTTCCTGGGCATTTTGGTTTATGGATTCTGGGAACTTTTCTCCGACTGTGTTGGTGCTAGTATAATGCTCCCGGTGTATGTCTGGGTATTTTCACTCAAGCAATATAATGTGGTTTGGGGGGGCTTGATATATTCATGTATTCCAACATAGGCCAGGTGCAGTTCCTGGTATTAGGACAGTAGTCTGCAGCAGGCTATATACTGGGAGGTGGTTTTAGCCATTGGTATTTGACCATGGCTAATCCATGCTGCTTCTTGTTGTGGTACCAACATGGGGGGTGGTTATCCTTGACATTTATTGCTAGTCACCCTCCTTTTGTAGCTTGTTCCATGTTTTGCGGCTGTACAGCACAGTATGAGGTGTGACCTGGTAGTGTTAGGGTGCTGATGTGAGCCTTGACCCAGTTTTCTATTACAGGACTGATATCTACATTCTCCATACTGTGTGCGTTTACACTGCACACATCTTGCTGTTTAGACTTCTGGCATTGGGTAGCATTACATCTAGGTTCCTATCCCTTGTGGTACCTATGAAGGTGGGTTTGTGTTTTGAGACTTACCTATTCAGGGCATGCTGTGGGTACTGACAGCCTTTGCCAGTATCCATGGGGCATGGACTGATAGGTGCACGCCACCCCTAGCAGGTGGTGCATCATGTCATGCTCCGCATATCTTCCCAGCCTGAAACACATTGGCTTCCCTTTGACTAACTGCATTACTTCAGCCAGTTATTGCACTTGATCATCCCATCGTCATTTTGTGGCTTCATGCTTGGTGAGGGTGGATGTTAGTCAGGGTCCTCAGGTGTGCATGTAGTACATGGTGTTACATTACTTAACACATGGCATTCATGCCTCAGGTGGTGCTGCAGGGCTGCCTCTGTCGGATGCACATATTACACTCCCTGTACATGTTTGTGAGCAGGTCATGTCATTTTAGGCATCCATGTTATTATTTGAGTGAGTCAGAGGGGGTATCATTCCCAGGGTTCCTACTGAGCCAGTGTATGTGCTATGCGTTGCCTGTTTGCCAAGGCCAGGGCATACTGGGCACGTCTCCTTCTGCCTACTGGGGCAGGCTCAGGTTGTTCCTCCTTTGAGTCACGCTCTGCCTGTGATGGCCTTGGCAATGGTGGGGGGCTGTTTGGCCCGGCCCTATGCTGGTCCTGCTGCAGCTGTTTTCACAAGATCATATTATGTAGCATAGCACATACCATGACAATTTGGGTACATGTAGTTGGTGTGTACTGCAAGGTTCCACCAGATGTGTCCAGACACCGGAACCATGACTTGAGCAGCCCAAACACACGCTCTATTACATTACGTGTTTGTGCATGTGCCTCATTATGGCGTTTCTGTTCAGGTGTGTGTGCGTTTCTGATGGGTGTCATCAGCCACGGCTCCAGTGCATAACCTGCATCCCCCACTAGGTGTCCGTGTGGGATGTCCCCATTGGCAAATATCTGGTACAGCTGCGGCAAATGCCAGATGTGGGAATCATGGTAACTCCCAGGGCAGCCAGCACACACATTCATTATTATGCCCTGGGCATCACACACGACCTGGCAGTTGATGGAGGGGAAGCCCTTGCGGTTAATGTAGGCCCTACCCCGCTCACCGGCTGGTGCTTTGATGCATATGTGCGTGCAGTCTATTGCACCCACTACCTCAGGGTATTCCGCTATTTGCTGGAAGAGACGCATATTGCTGGCCAATACCTCACGGGCATTGGGGAAATATACATGATCACCGACATGTGCTGACATGGCATCCAGGAACTGGTGCAGTACCCTGGAGGCTGATGCCTGTGATATCCCCATCATATCACCAGTTGGTCTCTGGAAGGTACCTGTTGCTAGTATTCTTAGGCCAACACATACCTTGGTTTCCACTGGGATGGGTTCCCCTCTGTTGGTTCTGTGTGTGAGGCATGGCCTGCACAGCTCAACTATTTGCTGCAGGAGCTCTCTGTCCACTCTATAGCACTCTACTATCTCCAGCTCATGTAACCCGTGGTAGGTGACCCTGGGCCTGTACACTCTTCTCCGTCTCCTCACTGTGGGTTGTCTGGCACCATCTGCATTGCCACCACCCTCAGCAAGTCGCCTATGTCTCATTATGACAGCTATGGCAGCCCCTAATATTTCTGCTCTGAGTGAAGCTTTTTCAGTTTTCACTTCTATTAGCTTACTCCTGTCTTGCAGTGTCTCTTGAGAGAAACATCCTGCACTGCTGTTTGCAGAGTTTTAAGTGCTGGGCTGGGCTACTATTCTGCCTGTGTAATTGCCTGCTTCTAATTGTTTTCACCTGCTAGCTCCAGCAGTATTCCCTGCTAGCTTCCTACTAATTCTGTTGCTTCCTTTTTCCTTTCTGTTTCCTCAGGGGGGAGCAGTGTGCATACCAGCAGAAACGCACTCACAGTGGCTTACACGCACGCACACATGCTTACACTGTTCAGGATCTGCCTTTTTGGGTTAAAATGCGCGCACACCAGCGCAAACAGTCTTACAAGTCTGCCAACAGGCTCCCACATGCTCAGTCTGCCCTACACGCGCGCACACTGCCCTACTCGCGCTTCATGGCGCGCACACATGCGCATGCACGCCCAGTAAGAAACTTTAGTGTAAGTAACAGTGTACACCTTCCATTTCTTGACTTTCCCAGACTTATCTTGTGGCACTCCTCTTTCCCTGATCTATGTCTGTCATCTGTCATGTTACACTGACCTCCAATGAACTGCATTTCTTTCTACCATTCCCCCCTGTGATGTCACCTATCTCCTACTCTATTCCTCCCCCTTATGTATCTCTTACACTACTCAGACTGTGCTCATTTGCTATGTGACTGCGAGATTCAGTATCCTAACCCTCATTTACATGAGATTGCCTACTAATGCTTAGTTACGTCTTACACTCAGCTTCCCCCCTTAGCAACCACTACACACAACCACTACACGGTGGCTATGTTGTTTTTGGTCTGCTGGTCCCTGCATTGTCATTCCATGTATTGCATAAAACCCACATTTGTGGGTTTATAACCTTCATTTTTATGTTTTATGCAGCGCAGCTCATTATATTTTTATTATTTTTGCATCGGGTTACCTGGCCAATGGCCACATATTTGGCCATTGGCATGCTGCCTGACACATATGCACCCTTTATTTGGAGCTGACATGGCTCCGTTGTGAATTTTGCAGAAACGTACTCAGTTGTCAACTGAGTACATTTCTGCAGCTAAAACGTCTCTTACACGAGCTGGTTTCTGCTTCGTGGATCGCTAATATACCTCATTTGCATACCTTTCGGCTGCAAGTGAGGTATTTAGCATGTCCACGCCCAGTCCGTGTAAGAGACATTTTAGCTGGTCTCTTACACGGAGTTTAGGGCTGTTCCTGGATCACGAGGCTTGCATGGAGTGTTACACGTCTCTTACACTCCGTGCAAGCCTTCGTGAATCCTGCCCGATGTCATTACTCTGCTATTTTATAAGACTGGAATGTGAGCAATGGTTACCAGAGCTGAGCTATGCTTAGCAGGATTAAGTATTGCTTAAATGTGAATGCTAAGCAGATTTGTGCACTGGTAAGCATTGCTAAGCAAAGCTTACATGGTGTAAATGCATATTCATTTAACCGTGTATTAGCATCGCTTACTGTCATGCAAACCCACGCACACCTGCTTAAATCCACTCAAAATTGCCTTAATCACTCTGTAGCGAACAGCCCTTGTTCTGCCTAGCAACAAAATAAACAGCCCTTGCAGGTCTTTAACCCAGGACCCTGCATACCACAGTCACAGCAATTTACCACTAATCCATCCGCACTGTGGGGTTTTGGGATGTTTTTTCAAACATACCATTTTTTACAGCCAGTTTACAATAGGGAAGAGACACTGAGCAATCAGGTAGGCTTGGTATCTACAAATATATATATGAAAAGAAACATACACATATATATAGAGAGAGATAGATAGATATGTATGGAGATACATATATGTGTATAACAATATATAAAATTATTACACATAAATACTGAGGTGTATATATATATATATATATATATATATATATATATATATATATATATATATATAAAATGTATGTATAAACACACACACACACACACACATATATATATATATATATATATATATATATATATATATATATATATATATGGGTTTGCATCACTTCATTGAAAGACCATTTCACTGACACCCATTTCACTGAGACCAAATCACCTAAAGTTCATTTCACCTAAAACTCATTTCACTGACAAGGAGTACTCTAAGGGAAGTCAAAAGTATATGTCATTTTCTCCACTGTAGTGCGATCCTGGTGTTAGTATATATAGTTAAGTGGTGTGGGGGGCACATCCCCCTCACATTGGGGGGTGTGGGGGCATTGCCCCCCAGTTGGGTTTTACCAAATAATGTAAAACAAAACCAGACAACAGAAAACCAAATTAAGTGGGGGGCTACACCCCACCCCCCCCCAATGTGGGAGGCTATGCCCCCAACTATATATATATATATATATATATATATATATATATATATATATATATACTAACACCAGGATCGCATTACAATGGGGAAAAGGACATATACCTTTGACTTGCCTTAGAGTACTACTTGTCAGTGAAATGAGTTTTAGGTGAAATGAACTTTCAGTGATATGAACTTCAGGTGATTTGGTCTCAGTGAAATGGGTGTCAGTGAAATGGTCTTTCAGTGAAGTGATACAAATATATATATATATATATATATATATATATATATATATATATATATATATGGATCCACTTTACATGCTCGAAATTCTGAAATATCGAATTTCAGAATCTTGAGCCCATGAAGTGGAAATTCTAAAAGATCAAAAACCCATAAGCGTGAAATTCAAAATCGCGACTTCTATACTACACACACACCACACACATACACGAACACATACCTTCCTCACCACACACAAACACACAACCCTATCCTGCATACAAAAAGGGGGAAAGCCCCCTTGTACCCCCCATGTCGGGGGGCTGCATCCCCCACACCACCCTACATAAATATACTAACTCCAAGGTCACACTACATACACAAACACACAAAACACCACCGCACAAGCTACATTCCCCTCGTACACACACATCACAGTAACAAAACACACTAACACATACTATAGCCCCTACCCAAAACCCTTAAAACATAAACACTTACCGGAATCCATGAAAACAGTGCAACAACAGAACTGCTAATCAACATCTCTGAAATGTGAGATTTTGCATTTCGCGCTTCTGGATTTTCGATCCTTTAGGATTTCTACCTTAATTTAATATTTAATTTGATATTTCAGAATTTTGAGCATGTAAAGTGAATCCAGATATATATATCTATATATATATATATATATATATATATATATATATATATATGGTACCCCTTGACTTGATCGACATGCCAAAACACCGACACTCAGAAGACCGATTCCAGAAGACTGACGAGACAGATGATCGAGAAGGTGAAATTCCGACAGCCGAAACACCGACATGTGCAATGTGTGAGCATGACTTGGTAAGTGTGCGATAGTGAGGGATTTAGTGTTAGGGAGCAGACAGGTAAGTGTGAGATAGTGAGGGATTTAGGGTTAGGGTGCAGGAAAGGTGATTGTGCGGTAGTGTCGGACTTAGGGTGCGGGTAAGATAAGTGTGCGATAGTGACGGACTTTAGGTTTAGTGGCAGGTTAGGTGAGGTAGGGTTAGGGTGCGGGTAGGGTAAGTGTGTGATAGTGACAGACTGTAGGTTTAGTGGCAGGTTAAGTGAGTTAGGGTTAAGGTGCGGATAGGGTAAGTGTGTGGTAGTGTCGGACCTTAGGGTTAGGGTTTGGGTTACGGTTAGTGCATGTATAGTTGCGTGTAATGTGTAGTTTACGTTTTGTGTGTCGGTGTTTTGGGTGTCGGTGTTATGGTGTTCGGTTTTGTGAGTTGTCGGTTTTGTGCGTTTTCGGTCTTTTGGTGTCGGTGTTTTGGGTGTTGGCTTTGTGGCCTGTCGGTGTTGTGATAGGGATCCATATATATATATATATATATATATATATATATATATATATATATATATATATATATATATATATATATATATATATATATATATATATATATATATATGCATACATGTCTCAAAATGCCCATATAAACATATGCTGTTGATATATCACCCATAACTGGGGCAGCATGCACAGTTGGATACAAAAGGACCCATGGCACTCACATCTGTCCCCCCACAGTCCAAATAATAAGTGAACAGTATGCTGCTACAAAAGCATGATAGGCGATACACAATGGTCAGACATACAACAACCTCTTAGCATAACAACTACAATGACTGAAGATAGTAAAGAGAAATACATCTAGAGAGTAATTCACACAAGTTTATTATACTCTGATGTGTTGGCCAAAGCCTTCAAGGAGTAAAACATTACAAGAAATACTTGCCTTAAATACAGGAAGCAATTAACACTTAATTACATTTAAATACACAGCCTCCAATTACACCCCCCATTTAACCCCCTAGGGGATAAGGTATCACATTTAAAAATATAAATTGATTCTCTACACATCAATTGTTCTTTTATGACTGTTTGATCAAACTGAGAAACAGACTTTTTCCAAAACAGTACCTTGTAAACCACTACTGTCCCCATGGTGAGATTTATTAAAATGTACAGCTATAGAACTGTCTTCTTTCTTATCAGTAATATGTCTCACATGTTCTAACTGCCTAGTTTTAAAACACTTGTTACTCTCGCCCACATAAAATATGTTACAAGGGCCTCTAAGCGCATTTTCTATACACCGACCTCTTGATTGTACAGAGTTCCACATGTTTCCAGCCTTTCCTCTCAGCAGGAATGACAGCACTAAATAATGATAGACCATACTTATCAACCTCCTACTGTATGACATCTGAACATAGCCTGACATAATTGGGGGAGAGATGCCCAAAAACATAGCCATACTTGAAATATTGCTGTTATACACTGAGAAACTTGCTGGTGTTACAACGTTTGTTGTAACATATCTTTTTTGAGGGATATAAAGTCAGAAACACAAATGGATGTTAGCATTTACTGATAACAATCACCTGAGTATGCTACTGATTTGCCAAGGAAAACACCTGTCTGGGGAACAAACCAAACATAACAGGCAACCTCTGGCCATTATGTGGATAGCCCTAGAGCTGAGAGCTATGCAGACACAGAACTTTGTCAGACTGAAGCCAGTGCAGAAGTAGCATGTTCAGACAAACCCTGTTATACTAGGAGTATTCAAATCATATAACAGCAATGCTCACATTCTGCCCCTAAGTCTTGAACCTTTGTCTCCACAAGTCTTGTTGTAAGAGGTATTAGCTCACACACCTCCAGGATGTCTTCCTCACAGGTAAGGTAAAGGGCCAAAGCCCACATGGAGAACTCAATTATAAGTGTGTGTTGCCATGGCATTGGCTATTTGAATAACTATACAGCTGCTCTGTATGCAATTAGGAACTGGGAAACACCAGTTGGTGCACAGGCCATCACATGGTCATGAGCATCACCTACAAAAGACAAGCTGCCATCTATTCAAACCACTTCTGTCATAGACAGTGATCTCCATAAAAACAGAAGAACTCAGAAAATATATCTAACAAAATCCACTTAAAAAAGGTATGTGAAACAAGTAAGCATGTAATTGAATGCAATGGGTGGTCTGTAATAATGGAAAATAGGAGTTTGAAAGAATATGTCTCAACAAGACTTGCTGTACTGATGTACTGCTGAACAGCACCGATGGCCATAGCATGTGGCTCTGTCTGCAGTGACATAGATTGCAGCTCAGGACCTTGACTCACCCCAGGAAAGGACAGTGGACATTTGGCAAATACTGGAGTGTCTGTCAAACACCACTGACTGTGTCACGTCTAGGCCAGCTACTGGAATGTTGTACATATCCATATGTTACCTGTGCATATAACTATGATTCACATTTTTGTCTTGTAAATATAAATGAACTATACGGGGCATGTGCAGAGGAAATTATTGTTGCAGAAGTGTGTGCTGAACTGTTTGTGATATAGTGAGTTCATACCATTCAACTGTACAGTCTTATAAGCATGTGTGCCTGATATCTGTAGTCACTTATATAGAGTTGTGTTATGTTAGGCAAACCATTGTCAAGTCTATTAACAATGACACCGTAACATAATAGCCTAGATATGAATGTGGGACATCCTCCAGGTTAGCACTGTGATAGCAAAGCCTAGTGTGCAATCAACTTACTTATCTATGTATGTAAACAAGTTCTGCATGTTCTACTTGTGTGTAATATCAGTTTCAGTGCATACAACAGACATAAATGTTTACAAGTACTGGTTGCTGCATTGCCATGACAATGATATGGGTAGTACAATAGGCATGATTATCAGGTTGTAATCGGAGCAGTGTGCAAATGTGTTATGACCCTCTGTCCATGCCTACCACAAACAGCTATCTGAACACCTACATACAGTGGATATCAAGAGTGTACACACCCCTGTTGAAATGCCAGGTTTGTGTACTATACACAAATGAGACCACAGAAAATCATTTCAAAATGTTTCCCACCTTGAATGTGACCCATAATCTGTACAATTCTATTGACAAACAAATCTGTTAGGGGAAAAATATAAAACATAAAAAACGTACTATAAACTGGTTGCATACATGTGCACACACATAAACCACTACTTGGTTGATGCACCTCCTGCAGTAATCACAGCATTCTCTTTTTGGTTACACATATGCTATCAATTAACAAGACTCTGATTAACCCCAAATAATGTTCAACTGTCCTAGTAGGATATATTTGACATTTACCCAGTTGCCTGCTACAGCAATAGACATGTTTGGTAGAGAGCTTACAAAGCACTGAAGGGATCTCATTGTGGAAAGGTATCAGTCAGGAGAAGAGTAGAAAGTGTCCACAACATTGGATATACCATGGAATACATTGCAGACAGTCATCAGGCAGTGGAGAAGATATGGGACAACAGTGACACTGCAAACACCTGGACGTCCATCCAAAATGGATGACATGACAAGATGACAACTGGAGATGCAGGCTGCCAGGGGACCTACAGCAACATTGAATGAGCTGCAGGAATGCCTGCCAAGTACTGGGTGTGTACCACATGTGACAACAATCTTCTGTTTTCCCCATATGTCTGCCCCATGGGGTAAGGTTGCTAGATGGAAGCCTTTTCCTACACAGAAAGATTTCCAGGGCTGGACAAACATTGCCAAACAGTACATTAAGTTTCCAAAAAGAATTTTGGACAATGTGTCATGGTCTGATGACACCAAGGTTGAACCTGTGGCCTACAATTCCAAGAAGTATGTTTGGCCCAACACAACACTTTGCATTACCAAAAGAACACCATCCCCCTAGTGAAGCATGGTGGTGGCAGTATCATGCTGTGGGGTTACTTTCAAAAGCTGGAACTGAGCCTCTACTCAAGATGGAGGGAATTATGACTGGTTGCAAATACCAACCATTTTTGTCCCCAAACCTTTAGTCATCTGCTAGAAAGCTGAAGATGAAGATGGCTTTTACCTGTCAACATGACAATGACCCCAAGCATACATCCAAATCGATAAAGGAATGGCTTCATCAGATGGAAATTACAGTTTGGTAATGTGCCAGCCAGTGGCCAAACCTACATCAAATAGAAAACCTGTGGGTTGCCCTGAATAGGGCTGTGTACAAGAGATGACCTCACAAATTGACATATTTGTAGCTCTATTACAAGGAAGACTGGGCAACTATTACCAAGTAAAGATGTGCCATAATGATAGACTCCAACCTAAGACAGCCGAATGCTATCATTATCTCAACAGGTGCTTCCACAAAGTATCTGTTTAAGGGTGTCCACACTCATACAACCAGCTTATTGTACTGATTTCAATTTGCATATGTTTTCCCACAACAGATTGTTATGTTTTCAATGGAATTGTACAGACTATAGGTCACATTAAAGGTGGGAATTGTTTTGAAATAAGCTATTGTGGTGTCAAGCTGCAATAGCACAAAGACCAGGCATTGTAACAGGGATGTGTACACATATATATCCACTGTAACTGCATGGACTCAGCAATACCTGACCTGTAAAACCCACCTCCACCAAGGTAGAGTAATCTCCTTTGGTGGACAGCAGTAATGCACAAACCACATAATATGTTACTATATTGCTGTACAGGGCCACATAGGTGGAGACAACAACTTGGAAGCATGTCCACCTCTATCTAAACAAGCATGTAAGGTCAAAGGTGACTCCATGTAAGGCTAACTATGAGTACAAATCACACATATGCACACTGCCAAGGACAGTCACAAGGGTGTCTCCACATATGTTGCCAGTATTAGAGGCAACAACACAGTTCACCCTGTACTGGTGTTAAATCACACCTCATACACACATGCCATGGCTATAGGCAACCTGCATCAGACAGGTTAGGTGTAAACATCACCCCCTGTCCCCTCATCCCTATAGGGAGATATGCACATCAACCGCACACCTCCCCTCATCAGTGGTGAGCAGGTACATATTGCCTACTGAAAGGCAACAAAGGCAAGTCTCCATGGGACCTGATAAAATCCCTGTCTGCATTCTACATGAACTCGGGCAAGTGCTCACAGTTCCTTTACACATCGTAATCAAACACAGCCTCGAAAACATCCACACCACATCTACATGGAAGATGGCCACTGTCATCCCTCTACACAGAAATTAATGGGGAATAGAGGTTTATGCAATTAACTGTCCATCATTGGGAGGAATATGACACATCAGGGCCAGGAGTGCAATGCAAGCTAGTATTGTGCTGATAGGTTACAGGGGTATGGTGTAGTTGTGAGTGCTGACAACAAATATCCACTGTTGATGTGCAATTTCTGTCCATACTGTTGACAACTGTATGAGGTGCTATGATGTGTTTCACTGTTTATGTCTTTCAGGCGGGATGCAGCATGCCAGAAATCCACCCTACAATGCAGCAGAAACATCTGTGATAATTGATGTTATCGTCAACCATTATGACATCATGTTTGGCCGTGATCAGGAACATCTGTGGGAGTGGACCTCCCTGTGGAATGACTTAGTGCTACTGACCTCATATGTAATGCCTGGCGAAGGGCTGCTGCCATAGCCAGAGAAACGACAGCCACAGATGGGGGCACAGTCATGCAGGCCCCACTGACACCCACCGAACGGCTCCTCGCCAACCTTGGTGTACCTACTCCAGGCACACAACATCTTGCTGAATCCCAGCATTGTGGATGTGGGTGCCCCCCACACAATGGACGAGGTGCGTGCAGGTAAGACCTTAGTGCACATTAGTAGAGCACTTTAGCATACATACTTGTATCTGTAGAGTATCTACATGCATATGTCAGATAAGATATTAGTTGTGGACAGGGTTTGGTAATCCACATAAGTGCACATCTATGGTGCTGGGCAGCATATGTCATAGTATTTGGGGTTGTACTGTTAATGTGCAGAAACGCTGCTTTTCCCTGTACCAAGCCACATGTCAGTCTGCTGACAGTAGCTCTCCCCCACACCTATTTAGCTCCCAATGGTCTACAAGTGGAACAGCAACCTGTAGCTGGTGAGTATGTCATTGTATTGTTGTGCTTTGCCAATACACACCTAGCCATATTCCTTGATGTCCATGTTCACTGGTGGTGGTGTTAACTTTAGTGCATCACAGTGAGTCACCATGGGGAGCCTATCTGAAGGGTAATGTAACATTCCTGCAGCATACCTCACAACCTGTCAGTGCAAGACATCTGGAGAGAGACCAACAAATTGGAGGGATAAATGGGCTGCGATAGGGACATGTATGACACATTAATCCTATACAGTAAATACCACAGTGTACACAACCCTGTCAAGATGCCAAGTGTTTCTGATATGTACAATGAGAGACCACAATATTACATTCCGCACCTTTTCCAACCTGTAATGTGACCATAACATGAACAATCAGCTTGTAAAACCTAACAATATGTTAGGCAACCAAATATGGTGTATACAAACCTTACAATTCGCTGGATGCATATGTGTGCACACCCTCAAAATAACACACTGTAAGAGCAGCTTGTAATGCACTGACAGCTTTCACTCTGCTTGGGTACACACCTGCCATCAAGTACAGGCACTCAAGGTAACAATGAATAATGGTACACTGTCAGAGTGGTGTATTCAGGTCATTTGCTCAGTTGCCTGTGCCAGAAGCAGCCATGGCTTGCACACATCTTACAAAGCATCATAGGGATCTCATATATGAAAGGTATCAGTCAGGAGTAGGGTACAACAACATCAACACAGCATTGCATATACCATGGAACACAGTGGAGACATTCATCAAAAGGTAGATTAAATATGGGACAACAGTGCTGTTGAAAAGAATCAGATGTCCTTACAAAACAGATGGAAGGACATGTTGAGTACTGGTCAGGGAGGCTGCCAGGAGACATGCAGCAACACTGAGGGACTTGCAGGACGCTCTGACAAGTATTGGCTGTGTAGTACATCTGGTAACACTCGCATGGAGTCTGCATAAGTCTAGCCTATGGGGTAGGGTCAGTAGATAGATGCATTTCCCCATGCCAAACACCATGCAGGGCTGTGTACAAGTAACAAAACATAACACCAGGTTGCCCAAAGGCATGTGTTGAAATGTGTAATGGTGTAATAAGACCAAGGTTCAAACTTACAAGCACTATCCCTAAAGCTAGATGTGGCGCACAAGCAACACCTCACTTCATCTGAAGACCACCATCCACATGCTGAAGCTCACTGGAGGCAGTGCCCTGCTTTGGGGTTGCTGTTCATTAGCTGGAACTAGGCCTGTAGGCATGGTGGAAGGAATTATGAACAGTTCAAATAACACTCACATGTGGGACAAAGCCATCAAGCATCTACAAGATGGCTGGGGATGGAGAGGGGTTTCAGCTTCCAACACGACAATGACCTGAAGCATACATCCAAAGCTACATAAAAATGGCTCTACCTGAATACAATCAAGGGTATGCATTGGTCCAGACAAAGACCAGACTTAACACCAATAGTAAACCCACAGTGTGACCTCCAACGTCTGTGTACATGAGCTGTCCTTGCCAGCTGAAAAAGTTGGGGGACCTTTGCAGGGAAGGCTGTCCAAATAATGCCAAGTCAAGATGTACCATGCTGATACTCCCCTTCCCAGGAAGAGTGACTGTTGTAGTTCACTTAACAGGTGTTTCAAAAAAGCATTGGTTTAAGGGTGTCCACACCTATGCAGCCACTGTATCGTACACATCTCACTCAGTATATTTCACAACTAACAAATTTGTTTGTTTCCCAATTGGATTGCACAGGTCATCTGTCACATTTAAGGTGGATAATGTTTTTGAATGCAGTATTGTGATCTCATTTTATATTATACAAGAGCCTGCCTTGTTAACAGTGGTGTGTACACTTATCATATCCACATTAAGCTTAGATTTGTTTGAATGTACATTCACTGCTGGTGATGAGGACTGCAAATCAAATGTATGTCATTAATTAATGACATCAGTCCTCATATGATCCCAGTAATGTGTCAGACAAACACATAGGTGGTGTGAGGAACACAGCAAACATATGTGCCAGGCATCTACACATTCTTCAATGATTTGTACAGTTGTGAGGTATAGTCTACAGTAGTTGCCACTGTGCTATACAGGTGAACAGCAATAATGTGTACATGGGTGCTGTGTGTGCTAGGGGAATATACATCACCTACTAAGCATGCACCCCCCAGATGTACATTGTTAGTAACAAGGATTGGGAATGGCTGCAATGCATGATGGCGAGGACTGTGTGTCATGCATGTCACCTTTTGGCTAATGTGAGGTCTGTGTAATAGCTTTGTGCCACCTCACCTTTAAGTGTTTGTGTAAGTGTCTGTGTGCATGGCAGCCAACCATAATGTACAGGTATTAATTTACATTTATTGTCTTCCCCTCACAGGTGGCAATGGGGGTCGGGATCCCTCTCACTTGGGAATTGATGTCAATGTCTCCGCAGATTCTGACAATGATGATTGCCATAGTGAGGCACAGGTGGGGTTGTCAGGGGCTTAATCTGGCATCCCACTGTTGTCCACCCCATCCCCGCACACAGTCACAATGCCCACACATACACCATCACCAATGGCCATAGATGATGGACAGTTGGCGGGTGGTGGCATGGGACAGGCAAGTGTGGTGACTATGCCAAGTGTGTCTGTAGCCATAGCCAGATGACAGGTGAGGTCCCACACAGGTGGATGGACAAGGGTGCTCGAAGGGGGACTACTGCTCATCATGTCCCTGTCACAAGTGCCATAGCAAGTGTTACCAGATGCATGTTCTGGACCATCATGGAGGCAGAGGCACATAAGGAATGTAACACAAGACAGCTTCTCAGGGTCATGAATGCCTCTCTTCCTGCTATGTGTGACAACATCCATGATCATGCTGACGCCCACCATTATTATGCTGAGGTCATGGATAGATGGTTGGGTGAGTTGGTGGGAATCCTCAACCATGGAATTTTAATCCTTGAATGTGGAATGTCTGTGATAAAGCATGTAGTGGGAGTTGTCCATCAGCCATGTAGAAGTAGGACAGCAGCATGAACAGCTGAGGTTCCACATGGCCATGCAGCTTCTCACTCCCGTAGTGGCAGAACCAGCAGCACAACTGCAGGGTGGTCACTGTCCATGCCACAACGCAGTAGGACATGGGCACGTTGTCTTGGCTGGCCCCAACAGGGATGTGGATCCAGCAGACAGCAATCACAATCGGGGAGTAGTACTGCATTTGGCCTTGTGGCTGTTCATGCCAGTGGGTCCCCTGCCAGGCCCAGTCCCCATGTCTGTGGCCAGAGATGGTGAACTGCACACTCTGCCATGTACGGTCCACAGCTGTCCAACATACCCCTGTGTAGGGGCAGCCACATGGTGTGACTGTGTGCATCCATGCAAACACACACATCACCATCACAGCCAGGTCACCTTCAGACTTACACACACACCACCTCTGCATGGCCCATTTAATGAACAACACAAAACACACACACATGATGTCAACCAAATGGCACAGCGTAGGCCTCTGGCAAATCCACACCCCACACCCCACACTGTGCATATGATGATACCTGTGACACATCCCTGTCAACAATACCATTGATACAGGGACATGCTAATATGGGTCTGATGCACAGGGTGAATTTACTACAGTTTAGCAATGTAATGCTATGTGAAGTGTTGTCAGCCAACATGTTTAATGGTTACATGTCAAAAGTGTGTAGCTGTCCAGCCATGATGCATTATTGTTGTTATTAATGCTGATAGAGTGTGGTCTCCATAATGTATTCTGTCTTCTAGGTGTCTGTGTGTCAGCAGGATGTGGCCCTGCAGACATTATCAACAAGGAGTATGGCAGTGTGGTAACACACTGAGTGTGTCATATCCAGGTACAGCTGTACACAATTAACAGGTCTGTATAATAGTTTTTGCATGTGCCATGTAGCTTCTTTGGCTGAGGGGTGCATACAGGAAATTGTATGGTGGCTGACATCAGCAGCTCTTGTACAGTGGACAATGGTAAGTGTAGTGGGTGAACACACCTCAGATTTGTAAATCCCACACACCCAGAGGCTATTGTGTTGACCCAACACACAAAGAATACTGCACTCACACACACATACAAAATCACAATTGCCAGTGTTGGATTTGAAATCCCTACTCATCTAGTTAGTGGTAGTACAGTATTATGCAGTTATCACAGGTGGCACAGAGCTCATAGTGTGTTGAGTTTTCAAAGTACATGTATAGTGAATAACATCACGTGCCCTTGTAAGGTTTGGCAATGGGTGGTGTAGTGGTTGTGACAGGTCTCATACTAATGTCATGCACAACTGTACACTCTCCCAAACATTGCTATACGCACCAATGCACACACACAAGGGTGCCAGTACTATAATTATGAGCCCTTCCTCTCTAGCTGCTCATTCCACACTGTTACATAGCTGTTGCACAGGACTTATAGGTCTGCAGAGTGTGTACAGATACCTCTACGGTTGATGTAAAAAAATGGCCTTTGTACAGTGGAATGTAGGACGTGTGCTGGGAGTACGATGGCCTACAATTGTAATACTTAGCCATCCAATGGATATATTCCTCACTCAAACACACACACTCAGGATACTGGTCTTACACACACACACACACACACACACACACACACACACACACACACACACACACACACACACACACATTTGCCAGGACTGAGATTCGTAGGATCATGTGTTCATAGGTGTGTACCAGGCTAATGGGCATGGAGCCATGACAATCCTAGCCCATGGGAGTAGCCTGACATCATGCCACCTGACATTTTTCCCCAGTGTGTCTATCAACCATTGCCACTTAAGTGATGGCCACGGTGACAGTTAAATTCCCCATCCAGATATCTCTTGAAAAGGGCCAGTAAGGTGCTCTGACATGTATGAGACATATATTGCATTACATGTCCACTCGCTGGGTTATGTACCTGTCCTCCAGCATATTCTGTTGATTGCGGTAATGAGGTTGAGGAATCCATGGCATGTGGTGCATACAGATCAGAGTTTCACTAGATATGGCATTCCTAAACAGCTAGCCACACATGGCATTGTCAGTCCTTGCCTGTAAGTAGCCAAGATGTGGCCAAGATTACTTGGAGATATTGCACTTTGTCCGTATAGGACAGTTGTTTGAAGGCTAGGGTCCTATTTGTGAGGTACACTTGCAGCCTCCACAGTTGTTGCAGGTGTCTAGTGAGCTACATGGCAAATGGGCATTGTACCTGTTGGTTGGTCTCATGAGGAGAGAGTAGAGGGAGAACATTGACCTCTTACCTACTGGATGACATACCCTTACTTATGAGATGCACCACATATAAGTTATTTCTGTCCACAGTAGCAATGTGGTGGCCATAAGAGAGATAACTGTCAGCCTGTGTTCCCTGGCCTGTTATAAGGACTTCTGTGTCCACTGGACTACAAAAAATGTGTTACTTCATGGTAAATACATTGATTCCACACTGGATTGCTGCACATTTCTTTCCATTCAGCCTAAGTCCAGTGTTCTGACAACAGTAGGATGTCTCAGTGGGGCCTTTATGCAGGGTGACAACATGATATGGTGATGTACACATAGCAGCCACCTTGCAATTGTCTGCAAACATTGTCAGCCAGGGTTCCTTTGTGTTGTTGTGGATGTCAGAGGCATACATGACAAACATGAAGGGACCCATGACCAGACCCTTTGGTACTCCACTCGTGACTGGTTTGCAGTCTGATATGGAGTCGGCTACCATCACACTGTGGGTCCCATGCATGAGCCAGTTTGCAACCCATCAAGTGACATAGAGGTTTATGCCTAGATGGCTGTGTTTGTCTATGATTCCCGAGTGGGGAATGGTATCACAGGATTAGAAGACCCGCCTATCTTGTTTTTGTGTCTGTACTGTTACATAGTTATTTCACATGGCACACAGCTTATAGGGCTGCAGAGTGTCCACAGGTACCACTACAGTGGTTGACAACAGTGGGCCCTGTGCAGTGGACATTTGGATGTGTATTAGGTGCGAAAATTTTGAACACATACACACACACACACACACACACACACTCACACACACACACACGCACACACACACACACGCACACACGCACACACACACACACACACACACACACACACACACACACACACAGTTGGCAGTACTGGGATTAGAACTTCTGCCTATCTATTTATTCTACTATAGTGTTACAAAGTTATCAGATGCACCACAGAGCTTGTACAATTTGACCTACTCCAAAGGTGCTTCTAAGGTGAAAACACACACACACACACACACACACACACACACACACACACACACACACACACACACACACACAAACACAAACACATACACACACAGTTGCCAGTACTGGGATTAGAACTCCTGCCTATCTAGTTATTCTACTATAGTTTTACACAGTTATCAGACGCACCACAGAACTTATACAATTTGACCTAGTCCAAAGGTACTTCTAAGGTGAATGACATCAACATGACTGCTAAATTGGTGTGAAGGGAAGTCTAAAGGTTCACACACACACACACACACACACACACACACACACACACACACACACACACACACACACACACACACACACACATACATACACACACACACACACACACACACACACACTTGCCAGCATTGAGATTAGAACCCCTGCCTCTCTAGTTATTTTGTACTGTAGTGTTACACAGTAGTAACAACTGGACAAAAGTGCTGATAACTGCACAGCTGAGGTAAAGTATTAGATGTGCCAGAAAGTCTGCCTTCAGTTTTTCCTTTACATCTTGCTAGTTATTTCTGCCTTGCACTTCATATAGCATAATAGCTTTGCACTTCAATAGGTTATTGTATCAATAAGTGTAGCATAACTGGGAGCCATCAGTAGTACTCGTTCCTTGCAGAATTAGCACCAGTACTTAGTAGTTATGACCACCCCTACTAGCATGATTGAAGTACAGTTTTATGTGCTTTTGCCCATTAACCTGGTGCACTTGTCCATTCTGGGGCACTGTTGCAACTGCCTCATGTATACAGACAACCCTCTGCTCTAAACTTCAAACACTCAGACCTGTGAGAGTTACCCCTATATCCCCAAATGTGGAAATACGCACTCTCCAGCGAAGGCTGCACTATCTGGTCAAGAGGATAACGTCAACACCTGCACCACACCATGTGGAACACATAGCTCAACACAACACCCACAATGACAGCCCTGACATACACTGAAAAAACATATGACAGTAAGGCACTGCATACAGCCTACCTTGATCTGGCCAAGGCTTTTTATACCATTCCTCAGTCAGAAATTATTGCTAAACCCACCAAACTAGGCATCAACCGCTATATCAGTGGGTGGGCTGCAAATTGGTTCACAGAACACACAGTGTGACAACGGCAAAATCCAAGTCAGACTGGTAAGCAGTCACAAGTGGAGTCCCACAGGGATCAGTACTGGGTAGTGTCCTGTCCAGCATCTACTTCTCAGGAGTCCAGCCCAACACAGAGGGACTCTGGTAGACCAAGTTCACAGAGGACTGCAAGCTGGGAGCTGTCATTAACTCCACATGTGATGCAGACATCCTACCGATAGGCCTTACTGAGACCAATGCATGGTGTGGGAAACAATTGGCCAGAAGCTTAACACCACAAAATGCATCATCATCCCCTTTGGTAAAACACTCAGTTTCCCAGTAAGTACCACATTGATGGGAGCCCAGTGAACACTGTAGGCATACCTGGGACATAGGTTGACAACAACTTCTCCTTAAACCACCACATTGCCACTGTGGTCAGGAAGTCCTTCTATGTGCACATTGCATTACCAAGGGTTTTGCTTCCAGGAAGACAGAGGTAATGATCTCTGTCTACTGTTCCCTCATTAGACCAATCATCAGGTATTCTGGCCCATTTGCCAGGTACCTCAGTAGACGCAACAGCTGGAGAGGCCACAGAAGCACCTCACAAAGAGGTTCCTAGGCATTAAACACATGTCCTACACAGACAGACTCAGAAGACTCCAGCTATTCTCTATGTCGTATCACCTAGTTAGAGAATATCTGTGCTTGACTTACAAAGCCATGTCTGACCCAGCTGTTTTACACATGCTACATATAAAGACATCCCAATCCCTCCACACCACACACTGTAGAGATATCTACCTCATTACCACAATTGCCACAACATGCTGGTGGGACAGGTCCCTCACCAAGACACTGAACATGCCCTAGAATACACTTCCCATACATGTCATGCAGAGCACCTAGCTGACCCTGTTTCAGAGAAATCTTAATGAGTGGATGGGTAATAGTTCATTCCCAGGATCACTACAGTGACTCTACTTGATGCAGGCACTGGAAGTAACATTGGGTGCCACAATGGCAGGGCTCTTCTATGTGCTAAGCTTGTAAAGGTTCCTGGGCCATTAGCCTACTACACACTTATGAACCTATAAGGGTAATTACATCAGCAGGACTGATAAAGTAGGGCAGTTGTTGTTAAAGTTATCAAAATACTTTGACCTACAGACACACACACTTTGACATACACTTATACACACACACACACACACACACACACACACACACACACACACACACACACACACACACCCTTGCCAGATGTGAGAACCCCTACCGAACTAGTTATTATACCATAGTGTTATGCAGTTATTGCACATGCCACAGAGCTTATGGGGCTGAG
Organism: Protopterus annectens; assembly: GCF_019279795.1. Taxonomy (NCBI): domain Eukaryota; kingdom Metazoa; phylum Chordata; order Ceratodontiformes; family Protopteridae; genus Protopterus; species Protopterus annectens. The sequence continues at coordinate 519,785,803 of NC_056745.1, forward strand.
GACTGACAAAAGGGACTTCTAAGGTGAGTGATATCTGCAGGACTGCTAAAGTGGGAAAGAGGAAGTATACTGGGTTGGAATGGACCCGAAAGCTTTAACTTGGACACACACACACATACACACACACACACACACACACACACACACACACACACACACTTTGACATTTGCCAGGACTGACATTATCACTCCTACCTAGTTAGCTATTTGTACTATAGTGTTACACAGTTATCGCACACACTACAGAGCTTATAGGGCAGAGGCCTGATGAAAGGGACTTCTAAAGTGACAGACATCTTCAGGACAGCTAATGTAGGGCAATGGGAAGTGCTCTGGGTGGGGAAGGCCTGTTCATTCCTAGATCCTACTGACATTTTTCTAAGTGTATGAGCATGCCCAGTGTGGCCTTCTATAGTACACGTGGGACTCCATTCCAGGAAATGTTGTACTCCAGTCCAGTTTGTTTTGTGCTACCGCCATACCTCTCAACCTGCTGGTGCAGGATATCTGGAGACAGCCTATCAAAATGGGGGAACAATGGGCCATATGGTGATTGTGACAATTTCTCTCAGTAATGTATGGATTGCTAGGGTTACAGGGCTTATTTTAGCAGATATCTGACATATATGCTGTTTGACACTGTCATGTATTGTTTCAGTACCTCGTGACATATTTCCCCAGATCATCACAATGATTTACCAGAGGAATACAGGGTGGATGATGCACACACCACAACTATGGGCCAAATGTTATGCATTCTTGCACAATCCAGCCTGTTGATAGGTGTGCCTACAAGCAATTGACTGCTGGAGCTGTGGAAACAGTCCAGCACCTTGGTGATATATTACAATGGTGGAATCTCTATGCATTTCTTTTCTGGCCTGGTCTGATTTCCAGTCCACAGTTGGGTAATATAAGTCAGACAGGATCAGGGTGACAGGCAGACTCCAGACATATTTGTAAAGGATAAGATATGGGGGGTTTCCTAGGTCAGATATGTTTGCCTATAGCTACCAGTGCTTTGCATAGGGGTCTGCTCAAAGGTTGACTGCACTTGGAGGGTCTTGTGTATATCAGACTGTTTGACCAGCCTGGAGGTATGTGTGTTTGTCTGACATATATGTATGGCCCACCTTGTTTTGCTTGGCTGGCCACATTTTGGGGTCAGGATGTTGCATAGGATGAGTGATCAGGAAAGGGTATGTTACTCCCCATGGCTGTGGGCTAAGGTTCTGTGGTTGCAGACATGTCACAATGTTCCAGGGTTAGGACTGCCTACAATGAGTGCATTTCCATATTTAGACTCCTAGCCCTGCCTGTTGACTGTACAGAGTATCATAGAATGTCCACATTCATGACTCATATCTTGTTGGTTATGCACATGAGTGTGGTTTTCAAGGAAAAGTGTTTTACAAGTCACTCAGGATTGAAGTCAGATATTACTGACATTTAACGTTACAGTTTCTGACTTCGTGCCCATCAGATATTCCATGATACTACAATCATTCCTTCAACTTTATTCCAATATTAGAGCAGTATTTCAAAGGTGTCCTTCTCTTTGGACCTTTTTCAACCCTGTATTCATGGCTTTGCCCAGATTTCTGTCTCTCTGATACTTGCAGGTTTTCTCCTAGTAGTTAGCAGCATGGTCTTTCTTTGTCTTTTTTAGACTGTATTATGTTGCTGTTATGGACCCCATGACACTCCCTAACATGGCACTGTGGGTGAGGCATGGGCATTTACCACAGGCCTGTAGGCCAGGTGTGACAGATGCAGGCCATCTGTAGCAAGGTAGTGCATTCTGATATGTTCTCAGGCTGACAGCAATGGACAACCCTGGGATGGCACCAGTAAGTTGACTGTGGGTGTTACTGACAATTGCTTTCTGTTTGTGTTAAGCCATCACTCTAGTTGACAGCTGGATGCTGCTTAAGGCTAGAGACATGTTACTGCATTTCAATGGGACTATGGGGGAGGTGACACATCTGTACACAATACATATTTGAAGAGACTGTGCTGATATTTGCTTAACATTTTGGTCTCATTTAGCATAGTGGTGTGCCCTATCTTTCAGACTACAGGCATAACAGTTTCAACCACAGGTCAGATTGTTCTGGCATAGACATTTGTAGTTTCAGACTTCTTATCTTTCAGAGCCATGCTTCCCCTGCCAGACCTACTATGATATCACTGTGTAAAAGTCTGTGGGTGGGGATTTCAAGGATGTCACCATGTGGGGGCTGTTGCGAGGCATTTCTGTATGGTTTTCTACAGTTGATCTGCTGGGTGAGGCAATGGTTGGGTATGGGACCCTCACTTTGACATCTACACATGTGACCTATGACCCCCCAATTATGTGGCTCGCTACATATACTGCAGTGGTATTTGTCAACTAGGGTGGTACTGCATGGTGTGGGTAGGCCAGTACTGGGAATACACTTCCTGCTGTCCCAAAGAGCTGTCAGTTGTCTGCTGCTATCCCAGTAAGCCACCCCATTCTCTTGCATGCTTGAATTAATACCATAGATATGCTATCAGAACATTCCACTTCATTCATTAATTTTGTTAAGGAGACTGACTTACTTTGTGCCTGAAGCTGTTGTGAGGATGGTGCTTGAGGGCTGACTATGTTGGATGCACACAGTACACTGCCTATACATGGTCGGGTATAGGTGGTGTGTTGTTTGGCATCCATTTTACTGCTTGTGCGAGTCAGAAAAAGAGATCGGTCCCTTGGGTCCTACAGTGTCAGTGTATGTGCTAGGCATTGCCTCTTTGTCAAGGACAGGGCATACTGGGCATGCTTCCATCTGCCTACAGGGGCAGGCTCAGGATGTTCCTCCTCCGAGTCCTTCTGTGCTTGTGGTGACCTTGGCAATGGAGGGGGCTGTGTGGCCCTTCCCCATTTTCTTCCTACTGCAGCTGTTTCCACAGGATCATATTGTGTAGCATGTCACATACTATGAACATATGTGCACATGTGGCTGGAGAGTACTGCAAGGCTCCACCAGATATGTCAAGGCAGCAGAACCATAACTTGAGCATCCCAAACACATGCTTTATAATGATCCTGGTTTGTGCGTGTGGATCATTATGATGTTCTTCTGTGGGTGTGTGTGCATTTCTGATGGGTGTCATCATCCACAGCTCCAATGCATAGCCAGCATCCCCCATCAGATGGCCATATGGGATGTTCCCACTGGCAAATGCCCGGTACAGCTGTGATGAATGCCAGATGTGGGAGTCATGATAGCTTCCAGGGCTGCCAGCCCACACATTGATGATAATGCCTTGGGCATCACACATGACCTGGCAGTTGATGGAGTGGAACCCCTTGCAGTTTAGGTAGACCCTACCCATGTCACCGGGTGGTGTTTTGATGTGGATGTGCGTGCAGTCTATGGCACTCAGTAGCTCCAGGTATTCTGCTACACAGTGGAAGGGGGGTTCCTATTACGTTATCGAAAGCATGAAACATCGAACACTACAAGATCAAACTTGTATGTTCGAGGTTTCATAATTTCGAATATGTCAAAAAAAATAAACACACATAACATAAATAAACTGTTGTAAGCAGGGGGCAAGCCCACCTGCACCCCCCATGTGGAGGGCTGTTTCCCCCCACAACCCCAGCTCTTTAAATATACCAACTCCGAGATCGCACTATAGTGTGGAAAGGGAATATTTCCCTTTACTGCACTGTAGTGCGATCTTGGAGTTGGTATATTTAAAGAGTGGGGAGTGTGGGGTGCAGGGGGGCTTGCCCCCCTGCTTAGAACAGTTATTTAACTTTTTTTTTTAGGCCTGGTGCATGCTGTGCACACCCGTTTAGCTAAAGTAAAAACTTTTAAGCAGAGGTGGCCCTCCCTGGACGCGAACATGCTCTGCATTTCATGGAATAGGAAAATACAGCCTCAGACACACACCCTTCCTTAGCTGTGCTTAGCTAAGGACAAACACAGGCCACTGAGCTCCAATGTGCTTACAGCAAGCATGATACACCCCCTTTTCATGTTAGCTGCTCCTCCTGTCTACACTGTGGTGTTAGAGCACCTACACGGTTAGGTGCTGTCTGACACTTAGATGAAATGTGTGATTCAGTATAAATCCCCTCATTTGCATACACCACTGCTTTACTCCTGAGTTACTACACGTACACTGAGCCTTTCCCCTTAGCAACCACTATCCTCCAGTATTGTTTTCATTCTGCATGCCATTGACTATAATGGCAAAATGCAGACTTCTCTCAAAATTGATTTTTCCCATTTTTTTTTATTATTTTTGGCACAATCCCATTTGCGCGCCGCTGCCCTATGCTTAAATGACCAAGATCGGCCAAAAAAATAACTTTTATTTTAACAATATTTAAACTATTTTTCATGCCAATGGACACATATTTGGCCATTAGCATGCCTAATAAATTAATACATGCTTTATTTGAGGCTGTCATGCCTCCGTTTTCTTATTTGCAGAAATGCATTCAGCTAGTAACTGAATACATTTCTGCAGGTTATACTATTCCTGCACGAACACCTGCCTGCTTGCTGAATCACTAATTCACCTCATTTGCATGGTTTTCACCAGCAAATGAGGTAATTAGCATAAGGCAGTGGTGTCCATGCAGGAATAGTGTAGGAGCGCTTATGTACATCCTGGGAGCCCTTTGCTGAATCGCTCAGCAGACATATTGCATGCAGCAGCTCCTGCACTATTTCTGCATATCATGCAGGGATTAATGAATCCCAGGGTATGAAGAATATAGAAAACATAGGGGTTAATTGCATAGTCATAAACTATTTATATTCAAGGACTGCACATTAAAAGTATTTTTAATTGACTTCTTAAAGCCACCAACAGTTTGAATATCCTGTAGTGGCCATGGTAGCAAACTCTACAAAAAACAGTCCTTAATATGAAAAGTTTTAGAGCCAAATGCTTCTAAATAAATCCTGCAAATCATTAGCCATCCCCTGGATGATGAGGGAAGTGGCTAAACCAACTGAAAGGGGATCAGAAACTGTTCTTGTATCTTGCACTTCCCATCAGTGTCAAGGGAAGCCAGTGCAAGCTGCTAGGCCAGACTTTACATAGTATGTAAATGAAGAAGTAAAGATACTAACCCTGTAACCTTGGATCAGGAATTAGATCATTAACAAGTCAGAGCTTTAGTCCTCTGTGTTAACTTGCAGACTGGTAATATGACCCCAACAAGAAATGACCATCAGCAACCTGACCATGTAGCTCTATGCCAGAAGAATGTATCTGAAGCTGGTTCAGAGAAACCTCACTTAAAAGGCACTGCAATAATCTAGGCATAAAGAAATGAAAGCATGGACCACCACAAGGAGGTTTTGTGCTTAATATGACAGGCTTAGATGTGTATTATGAGTGGTATTCCACTGCAAACACCTCAAATGATTATGCAGACAAGTGACAGAAAATTAGAAGGCTTTAATGTGGCATAAATACCCAGTGCTTCAGTTATGATTGGGTTTTAGCTTCAGTTGAGTTGACTATTCCTATATATTAGGATGGTGATTATACTGCCATCAGAGGAATATGAAGCCACCATTTGTTCTTGAGGGAAAGAGAGACAGCTAGATATGAACTGCACAAAAGTGAAACCACTGACCACTCTTCTGAATGACATCACCCAGCTGTAACATAAGCGCAGCAAGCAACAAAGATATTTCCAACAATTAAAAGGTAGGCTGTACAGAAACATATTCTAGGAAAAAAATCTTCTTCTGCAAGTGACTACAGAAGCATAGAGCAAACTACCTGAAAGAGCATGAATTCTCCATCATGGAATTGGGGTTGCCACAACCTTCCTTAACAGAGATGGAAAATCCAGTTATGCAGGAAGGTTATAACACTTCGGAAATAACTGGACTGAATATAGTCAAACAAAATAAAATAATGTTTGCAGTCCATGGGTTCAGTCCACATATAGAAGGATGTATACCAAAATCAATGTCATGATCTTGTAAAGTTGAAACAGATATACATTTTACACCAAAACCAGATCAAAGGATTCAATATTGGATCATTACTTAATCCATCAGAAGCTTCTTGAAAGGGCTCCTTCCTAATCAGGCCAGTCCTATTTGCAAAGAAATTAGTATTTGTATTTTTTATGAACCATAAAATAAGGAAAGCAAGAAGAGCTAAAAATTCACTTTAATAAAACAAGAATGTATAAAAACATAACATGGATAAGTGCTTTCATGCCATAAAAAGGCACTCCCTCAGATCCTAAAATAATCACAATCATGGTTATATAAATTCAAAAAATTAACTAATGAACAAACAGATGCAAAATACATAGCTGAGCCTTCAACGAATAACACTTCAAAATGTGACCTATCAAAAAACAGTGGGATGTGATTAAACAAATGCAAAGGAGGAACAGCACTTATAAGCTTAGCCAAGAGTTTATCCCCAAAAAGAAACCTCAGTCAGCACTAAATGTAGCAACAGCTCAGTCATACTGTCCCATGGGGCAGCCATTTTAATTATACTATCCCATGAAAAAATCCTTTTTTCAATTTCAGCAATAAATAATTTCAATTTGTTCTCAGTTCCTCTCCAAATAAAATAAAAATGTCATCAATGAATCTCTTGTACATAATGATGTTTTCAAACTTTTAATTTAACTAAATTGTCCATCTCCCATGAACTTAGGACCAAATTTACATAAGCAGGTGCCATTTTTGCACCCATAGCTACCCCCTTGCTATTGATGCAAATTTTATTATTGAACATAAAAAAAATTTAACATTATTTCTACTAAATAACAGATAGTATTAATTTCTTTGTTGTTATACATTATTATGTGTCTGCTAAGGTACTGCCTTACTAGTTTGATCCTTACAATTTTTAACTGGATATATCTTTCCAAGTAAAAATTATATTCAGCATTTTGAAAGTCAGCAAAACTCTTTCCAATTTAAATTTTAGAGTCTTAAAATTTCCTAAAGATATTTCAGTTGTAGAAGAAAAAGTAGGGTTGGAAACATGGCTCATAACTTCAGTCTCTCTGAAAAGGGTTAGCAGCTTTTTCCAAAATGAACTTCTCCACAAACTTGCTGGAAGTGATGTCATCAACTAACTTTTCTTTGGAATCACTTGAATTTACAGTTCTGTTTTTTTTTATATTTCCCTAATACATCACCATATACTGACACGTGTTTAACAAGTACTGTGCTTTACCCACACCTTTGGACAACTACTGAATAGTAGTAAACATCTCAGAGGTATACTGTATATCGATAAATCAAATAAGGATAGTTTTAAATGTATTGATTTTAGAAAATTTGATTTTTTGGTTCTTGAACAAATCCAAAGTTTATTGGTAAGGAACATACTTTACTAGATGTCAAAGAGCTTAAATGGCAATTGAGACTGACAGAAGATGTATTTCCTGGAATTAATGAGAACCGGAATATTAAATAGGTTAATAAGTTCATAGGTGTTTACTAGGCTAATGACCACAAGGGCCTTTTTAAGCCTAGGCATGCATCCCAAATCTCTGAAAAGTTCTGACACCCTTGATGAATAAACATTTACACACAGGGAGCTGGGAGATGAACAATTTACAGGATGTCTGTGTCCATTAGAGACATAAGTGTCAAACCAGGGATACATTTCCTGTACCCAGTCCAATTGTCCAAGTTGCATTTGAATTGGGCTAGGGAGGAACTCTGCTTCTTATGGACAGGGAGCCAGTACAATAGATGAGGTAGTCTCTGGGGTACATATTTGTTTCTCCAGCAGGTCCTATTTATATAACAGGGAAGTTTTAAGTCTTTACAATGGGTAATTCTGGTGCTGTTTGTTTTGTGGATATGCAGGAGGTCCATCAGAGTGGGGACTGACAATGCCCTGTATGCCAGGCATACATCTCCCCTCAAAAGCCTGTAGGAGACAGAATACAGGGATAGGGCCTTGAGGTGGTCTACATAGGACATTTTACTTACACCCTGTATTCTTTTAGTGAGGAACCTCTGTGGACATCCCAATTGTTAGATATGCCTGGCTAGGTACATACCAAAGAAGGCATTGTACTCAATGATAGGTCAGATGAATGCCAAATACAGTGGAACAATGACTTCCCTGGACTTAGATTCCATACCTTTGTTTATAAGCTACCCAACATAGAATTATTTCCTCACTACTGTAGACATGTGATGGTCAAAGGCTAGATTACTATCCATGTGTCCCTAAGTCCATGACTACTGGGTCAACTCTAAGGGGTGTGCTGTCAATATGATAGTTACCAGGGGTAGATGACTTCCCAAAGGCTACCATTATGCATTTCTTGGCATTTTGATTTAGTCCATGGATCTGACACTAGTTTGGCTGTGTCAGCCCTTCCTGGAGAACATATGACAGCGTGGGATTCAATGACAGCTCCTAATTTGCGATCATCTGCAAACTTACTCAGCCAGAGACCACTGACATTGGCCTTGACTTCGTAGAAGTAAATGCCAAAAAGGAGCAGTTCAAGAACTGATCCCTGAGGGATTCCACTTGTGACTTGCCTCTTTGTATTGGTGCACTCCCCAATTCTAGCTTTATGGGTCCTGTCTGTGAGCCAGTTGGCTATCCACCTGGTGACATGCGACTTTGTACCTAACATCCTGACTTTGTCAACAAAGCCTGAGTGGGGTATTATGTCAAATTCCTTAGTTAGGTCAGGTTTGGCAGTGCAAAACATTTTCCCTTCATCCATTGCTTTGGTTACCATCTCAAAGAAGCCCACCAGGTTGAGTAGGCATGATCTGTCCTTGACAAAACAAAATTGGGTTGGGTCCAGTGTCTGTAAGTTTACTATATCTCTGCTGAACATCTCCATGATAATTCTTTCTATGTCTTTACATATAAGACTAGTGAGACTTATGGGTCTGTAGATGACCCACCTTTTATTTTAAATTGGATTTGAAAGGAAGTGATGTCATAGTTAATTAATTGTCATTTTAGGAAAATATTTAAATGTGAGGTATGAGATGGGTAAATGTTTTTTTTTTCTGATGAAGTTCTGATAATAAAAAGAAGCTTAAGTTATTGTGACAGTCTGGTTCATTTCTCATGTGGACTAAGAAGTTTGTTGGTTATAAGTCGTATTTTATTCTTACTGTGGTTTGTGGTTTATATATATATATATATATATATATAGAGAGAGAGAGAGAGAGAGAGAGAGATAACACACACTATAGATATATATATATATATATATATATATATATATATATATATTGCCCTATATGGGGCTAATAGAGTTCTGATCCCACCTCTTAACCTGCGATGGTAAACAGCCTCCCTGACTAATGCATGTAAACATTATGGCACTCTGTGTACTTTGGATTTTACCCCAGTGCAGTAATAATTCACCCTAACAGGGATCAGACCATAGGTATTAATAACCTCTTTCTAGCCCCCACATTATGTTATGTCATTAAGATCTAAAGGGATGGACAGTCAGAAGGCGGTCCCTGTTATAGTGACTCCTACTGCTTATTGAGAAAGTAAATGTCAACAAGAGTTACTGGATACAAAAATGTGTCATACAGGCAAAGAGAAAAGCAGAATACACTAAAAGTTTACAGTGTTCATCCAAGCTGAAGTAGGTACAATAGTAACACCTTGCAGAGGCAAACTTAATTATAACAACATTAAGGCTATTTAGCAAGATTTAAGATATGCACCCACTGCAACACAGTTCATACTATGGCTGAATCTTTGTAAACAAAGATGAGGACAGGCTGAAGTCAGTGCTACTTTACTCGTTATCATATAGATTGCTCAGACGTGATCTGTATCTCGTCCACAAGGCCATCTCAGACACTGCCCTGCTAGAGATGCTCCATATTGGTAAGTCTTAACTCCTCGTGCATTACCCACAAAAAGGACCTGAAACTAATATACGACATCAACAAAACCTGCTGGAGTTTGCCCCCCAGCGGCTGCCCCATCTCTGGAATAGATTTCCCATACACATCAAACAGAGTACCTTGCTGACCCTCTTCAAGCACAACCTTGATGAGTGGATGGGAAAACACAAATTTGTCCCAGGGGTTCCACTATGTCCCTCATTGACCAGGGTGACAGGTGCTGACCGAGGTTTCTTTTTGGAGATAAACTCTTGGCTAAGCTTATAAGGGCCCCAGGGCCATTAGCCTAGTAACCTCCTATGATCCATTGAAGTAAATAATGATAAACATATGTATAAATGCACAATAAAACAAACATATAATATGAAAATATTTGAATGTCCAGAAATAATTAATCTCAAAAATGTTTGGCTGTTGAGCAGAAACAGGACAAGCCATTGCATGTTGTAATTTATTTATCTTGGCAGCTCTAGTATAAATGAGGGCCACAATGAATCACATGCAGATAATATCAGTATAACTGATCCATTTGGTAGACAGGATGCTTATCACCCAGTCTTCAAACCGCAAATCTGAATATCATTTCAAATAAAGCAATGCATTAAAAATGGTATTCAGACTGTTTTACATGGTCCACCTCTAATATATCCTCATCATGACTTTTCAGACACCAAGGCTGATTCTTGAAAAGAATTGGTCCTTACAAGAGACTGCACAATAATAAATAAAATCCATTGCTGTATATCCAGCAAAGCCATGTGTACATCAGAGCAACTGGGCAGGAACATATTATTCTGCATATGAAGCAGGAACCGTGTTAACAAAGACTGATACTGTGGTTCAAAAAATAAAAAGAATATTGAGGCAGAGTATAAACATGTTTGTGTAATGACTGATGCCTCAGACTCATAGAATTGTAGAGTCATAGCATGTACAAGGCAATTGAGCTGGTGGGCAACACATGTCTTGCTTGTATGCACCCTTAGACCTTACTTCGTTTTTCAAGGAGCAACAACCCAGACATGCCAGGAGTGAACTTGTGAATACCTATTCATTTGCATAACTCCTTTATGAATGAAGAAAGTGTGTCCCACACACTTAATGTGGAGTGAAAGTTTCTTCCAGAGAAGGGGGAGATATTGTGTAATGAATCTATTGCTCCACCAAGATTTGTTTATTTAATTAGTTTAGTTCAAATCCCAGAATCTAGTGTTCATGGAACTGTTTGATTAGTGGAGATACAAGAGGCCTTAGACTAGTGGATCTCATGTGGCCTGAAAGGGAAGGTATGGATCACCCCTAAAAAGTCTATGGGACACAGAATGCAGAGAGAGACTTCCAGTCTCTCCTGTTATCTTAGTTCTTTCGAGCTTATGATCTTCCTGGTTAGGAACATCTGGGTTATTCCAGTTGTTTGATATGTCTAGTAAGATACTTCCCAAAGGATGTCATTGTATTCAATGGTAGGTCTAATCAATGCAGAATATATATAGGGGTAAGGACTTCTTTGGATCTATACAAAATACCCTTTGCAATCAGCTGTACCAAGAAGGATTTCCTAAACACTACTGGTACATGATGGTCAAAGAAGAGGGAATTATCTACCAATGTTACAAGAGCTCTCACAACACTTTCATTTTCAAGTGGGGTGATGCCTATATTATAATCTGGATGGCAAAATTGTTTACTGAGTGTGACAGTATTGCACTTTTTAGCATTTAGTTTTATTTATGTTTTTGTGTGCCAGTTGTTTACATGTGTAAGTTTAATTTGAAGCTTTTGCATATTGGAGGAAGACATGAGGATAACACCCAGTGCTTAATCATCCACAAATTTTGTTAGCCATACATTGTCATTTGTAGTTTAGAAATCTGCAAAACAGATGCTATATATTACAGGTCGAAGCACAAATCCCAGAGGGACTCTAGTGGTCACCCTCTTGCTTTCTGAGGATGCATCTGTCACATACACTATGTGGGTTCTGTCCTTCAGTCAATTTACCATCCACCTAGCTACATAGACACTGATCTGGGGCTCACTTAGCGTGTTAATTACGTTACCATGTGGCATGTTATCAAATGTTGTAGTGAGGCTGAGGTATGTTGTATGAACAGCATAACCATTATCTACAGCTTGCATTACCCTCTCAAAGAAGTTTATCAGATTCATAAGACAATTTCTTTTATTTCTTTTCTTAACAAAGCTAAACTGCTCATGGTCAAGTCATAAAATTATTGATATCATAGATAATTATGTCAGTTATGACATGTTCCATGTCTTTTCAGATAACTCTCATTGAGTTAATGGAGCTATAGTTTTGTGGGTCAGTGGAGGGGCCACCCTAGTGAAATAGCTTCAGATTTGCTGTGCACCAGACCTCAGGGACAAAGCCACTGATTAATCTTTGATTTAATAGCTGTAGGAGTGGGTCTACTACTCCATGTTTTGTACCTTTCAGCTGGCAGCCTAGTCGTTAACAGGTCCCACGGAGGATGTATTTTTTGTTTTGGAAAATACCTTCAGCAAGTGTTCTTTGGTTATAATGAGAGGTCTGAGATTCTCTGGGATATATGGGCATTGTATAATTGTCTCAGGAGTAAAATTTGTAACAAATTTGATTAGTTGTATGTTAGCAATATCCATTGGATCACAGTAGGCAGTGCCATTTTGAATACATTCTGAGCAGTGCTGGGTGTTATTTCTTAGTTTCCTGCCCTAATTAAAGAACAATTTGTAGTTGTCTTTAGCTGACAATGCTAATCTGAGTTTGCAGAATGCCTTTGTTTTCCTGATGGTGGTTTTCAGCTCCTTCAATAGCATCTTAATGTTAGTCTTGATTTGCAGGTCTTTTGTTTTGATGTATATTTTAAGAAACTGCTTTTCTTTTATTGCATTTTTTGATATATGTTGGACCACCAAGCTGATTTACTGTTGAACCTCCATTCTCCTTAGATCTGATAGGAACTTCCAGGTTAGTACATTTATCCAGGTGAGTATTGAATTTGTTTGATATAACTAGGTACTGTGTCAACATCCTGTGTAAAACAGTTATACTTAATTTTTTAGACTTTGTCATAGAATTGTAGAAGGTTAGCATGTTTGTAGTAGGCATCCTTCGATCCCAAAGGATCATGGGTTTGCACCCCTGTTGGACTGATTTGAGCAGCATCTTCTGTGGCTATGCAATCCAAGCTGACAGTGGCAGTCATTTCCATATTCTGAGCAGCAGTAGGTAGATGTTGTTCTGGTATCATGGGCACAGATCTTCTGAGGGCTCTTTTATGTTCAGCTCTCCTTGCCGAGGTGGTCTCATACATAGTGAGAGCTTCCTTCACTTCCTATTTCCAGGCATACATGTCTGAGGTGAGAGAATGCCAGGTGTTCACACTGATGGAGAGAGTGCTGAGGTCATAGGTTCATAGGTTCCTAGGATGATACTAGGTTATTGGTCCGGTGGCCCTTATAAGCCTAGCCAAAAATTTTGCCCATGTTCCCACAAAGTCAACACCTGTTTCCCATCCAGCAGGGAGACAGGTGGATCCCAGGGGTGTATTTTCTGTTTCCCATCCAGTGGTCCAAGTTCCTGTTAAAGAGAGCTAGAGAGGTACTATGCTTGACATGGAAAGGGAGTCTGTTCCATAGATGAGGGAGTCTTTGGGACAGAAATCTATCCTGCCGACAAGTTCTATTAATGTCACAGACCAGGCTGAGGCCTTGCATTCGGGTTGCATGAGTGGAGTCTGACTTATGGATATGCAGCAACTCCATCAAGGCTAGGTCTGAGATGGCCTTGTATACCAGACACAGGTCAGCTCTGAGCAGTTTGCACTAGACTGAGTAGAGGGACAGGGCTTTTAGCCTATCAGTATAGGACAGTTGTTTGAGATCCTGTCAGGAACTCTGTGGTCTCTCCAGCTGCTGCATGTGCTTGGCAAGTTACATGCCGAAGGGGGCATTGTACTCAATAATGGGTCTGATACGGGAGGAATACAGGGATGTTATGACCTCCTTGTTCCTGGATGAAATACCCTTACTTATGAGGTGGGCCATGTAGAAAGTCTTCCGTATAATGGAGGCAACACGTTGATCAAAAGTCAGGTTGCTATCAACCTGGGTGCCCAAGTCTCTCATGACTGATTGCATGCTTAGTACATTGTTATTAATATGATAATTAGTGGGGACACCATTTTCCCCAAAGGGGATAATGATGCATTTTTTGGCATTCAGTTTGAGGCCATGCTTCTGGCACCAGTCATTTGTTTGAGTAAGGCCCTCTTGGAGGATGTTCATGTCACTGGGGGAATTTAAGACAGCACCCAGCTTGCAGTCATCTGCAAACTTGGTCAGCCACAGACCATTGGTTTTGGCTTACACTTCAGAAAAGTATATCTCAAACAGAAGAGGCCCCAAGACCAGGAGTACACCACTCATTACGGGTCTACTACTAGAGGTGGCTTCCCCTATTTTGACTGAGTGGGTTCTATCAATGAGCCAGTTAGCTACCCATATGGTAACATACAGGTTGATGCCTAGCTGGGAGACTTTATCTATTATGCCTGAGTGGGGAATAGTGTTGAAGGCTTTGGCTAGGTCAAGATAGGTGGTGTACACCATCTTCCCTTCATCCATGGCTTTGGTAACTGTTTCAAAGAAGTCGACCAAGTTTAACAGGCATGATCTCCCTTTAACAAAACCAAACTGTGTTGGGTCAAGTGTTTGGAGGTTGCCAATGTCCTTGTTTATAAGGTCCATGACAACGTATTCCATGGCCTTGCAGATCAAGCTAGTTTGGCTGATGGGCCTATAATTGCCTGGGTCAGTGGACATTCCACCCTTGTATAGAGGGATCACAGTGGCTGTTCTCCATTCAGCTGAGATGAAGCCGGTGCTCAGGCTTTGATTGAATAGGGTGCTTAATGGAGCTGACAGCTCATGCCTGAGTTCATGTAGGATACAGCCAGGGATGTTGTCGGGTTCCATGGAGACTGTATTTTTTGCCTTTGAGAGGGCATTAAACACCTGCTTCCTGGTGATGATAGGAGGTGGGCAGGTGCTGGGGATGTCCTGGTTTACTGATGGGGGACAGGGGGTGAAGTTTTCACCGAACCTGTCTGCCAGTAGGTTGGCTATATCTATGGCATTTGTGTATGTGGTGTTATTGACTACCAGTTCAGAGCATATTTGAGTGTTACCTTTCAGACTGCGGACGTATGTGAAGAAGATCTTGTGATTGTCCTTAGTGGATGCGGACAATTTGGACTCAAAGTAAGCCTTAGAGGATTTCACAAGTGACCTTATTTGCTTGTTCAGACAAAGGAGAGATTGCTTTCAGCTTGGCACCTGCTCCTTCTTGGTCCTGGACAGCAATTTTCTCCTTTTATTATAGAGTTTGTTTATTGCTGCTGGCCACCAGACAGGTTTACTCTTCCTTGAGGAAGATGATTTGGTCCTGTCAGGTATTGCTCAGTCCATACAGCTATGTAGGTGCTCATATAGTTTTTTGGTGTAGGCTTGGGCATTATTGCTAGTTCCTACTGAAGGGACGGTGGCTGAGAAGCTGCTTATACCTGCTCTCAGGAGACTGTAGTCAGCTTTGGAAAAGTTTTTTTGTTTGACCATGACAAGGGAGGGGTCAGGGGAGATGGTGACTTCAAAGATGATCACTTTATGATCAGAGCTTACCAAGGAGGATGACACTGTAGGGGTGCTACCATGGCTACTCATGTTGGTTAGTACCAGGTCCAGGATATTTTCACCTCTTGTAAGGGTGTCAACCAGCTGATCTAATGCATTGGCAATTTGGCATTGACAAAGTCATGAAATCTCAGGATTTCATGTTTGGGCTATAATAGATCTTCCACGCTATGACTGGGTAGCTAAAGTCACCCAGGATCAGGGTAGAGGGTTGAATCTTGATGGATTCAAGTAAGTCCAGCTTGCATATATCCTTATAGCAAAATTTGGGTTGCCCTTTTGGCCTCTGTTCAGACTCCAGCTCTCCAAAAATGAAGTATTTCGGTATTTGGCCATCTGTCATGCATGAGGCATGACCCAACCAGTACATATGCCTTTGTTTCAAGAGGGTGAACATGGAGGTGGTGCCTGTCCTTTCAAGCACTGAAATGTTGCGGATCTTGTTCTGCCATAAGATACCAGGTATGCGCCTAAAGCAGTACATATGGAATACACTGAACCACTGCTCCTGCTTTTAGTGCAAATTCCATGTTTCACCGGTATACAGTAATGTGCTAAAAACACAGGCTGTGTAAACCTGCACCTTGGTGGGCACATTGAGTTTATTATTAGTGCATACTCTGTTTATCAACCTGGAAAACATTGTGGGAGCTTTTCCAGTGCACTTTTTGATCTCACTATCAAGTAGCAAGTTGTCCAAAATCATACAGCCTGGGTCCATTAACTCATGGATGACCTCCAGCTCATAGTCGCTCACCCTGATAGATGGTTCATTGCCCACATTTTGTCCCCTCACCTGCGTCTTCTTTAGGTTGATTGTGAGGCCGGATTCCATCCATCCATCCATCCATCCACAAAGTGAGTCATGAGTGACTGAAGGTCCTGCTGAGTGTGAGCAGCAATAGCTGCATCATCAGCAAACAGGAACTCCCTTAGATGCTGCCTTAGTACCCTGGTCTTTGATCTATGCCTAGACAGTTTGAAGGGGTTCCTGCCTATTCTGGTTTGGAGAAAGATACCCTCTACAGCAGTTCTGAAAGCAAATTTCAACAGAACTGAAAAAAAAAAAAAGATACCAAACAATATTGGAACCAATGTTTTGATCTTGGGCATTGCCACAAAACTTTTTGTTGGGGCTTGACATTGAGGAAGGTGTTGGTTATGCACAGAGTATACTGGGAACAGAGTTTAAGGAGATGTTGTCCATTTTCATTCAACTTTCCTGTTCCAAACTGTCCCAGACAGGATGGCGAGCTATGATGGCCACCACCAACTCTGACATTAAAGTCACCAAGAATGAAGAATGATTCATGAGATGGGACCTTACTGACAGTAGCACTAAGTTCATCATAGAACTTGTCCTTGACTTCTTGGGGAGAAGTTAAAGTAGGTATGTAGATGCTGAAGATGTTGTCCATGGCCACTGGAGTTTGTAGCTGAGTTCTCAGCATTCTCTAATTTCTCACATTTAGTAGTCAGACCGAGCCAACAAGGTTGTTTCTGATTGTGAAACCAACACCATGTTCCCTGGTCTCTTCTAGAAGCTTCCTGTGCCAGAAGAAAGTAAAGTCCTTCTCTCTGAGATATCCAATGGATTACAGATGTATTTCCAAGAGAGCCACAATGTCCATCTACAATTTGCTCAGCTCGCTGTTAATGACTGGTGAATTCCAAGCATTACTGATGTTCTGTAGATCTTCCATAAGGCCCGGAGTCATTGTTCTTATGTTCCATGTACTCAGCCTAAAGGCTGGTTTATTTTGTTGCCTTTTTGTAAAGGCTAGTTTATTTTGTTGCCTTTTTGTTTTTTCCAGGTGTATGGTTAACGATCCAGCTGTTTAGGGGTTCCCTAAGTCCCACACACCCAGTGGAGCAAGTGGATTGTGGCAAGGCAGCACCTATTTGGCTGGAGGTTGCCAACTTAAGGTGGGCTGTAGCTGCCCATTGAGAGCTGAGGATATTCTCCCTGTCAGAATCAGCCCCTGGTGCTTCACTGTATGCCAATTGTGTGCAGTGGCTTAATACTGGTAACTGCTGCATCCTGTGTTGTGTCACTGCTCACAAAGCAATGCCAGAGTGTCATCTCCAGGGTGCAGGCCCGGATAAGTAAATTTTGAATGACCAGCAGTAGATTCCCCCTCTCCATGCCACTGACGTAATCCAAAGATAAGGCTACTACAACTTGGCATCAGTGTTGTCACAGAAGCTGTAAGAATGAGTTGGACTAAAACATCAAACTGCCTTAGGGGCATAATCTCCAAATTTTTCCTCAGGGTTTACTCTCTGTAGCCTTCACAATGACCAGGTATTGCCATAAGGCAGCAGAGGTTTTAAATCAGAGTTTACCTTCTCCTAGGTGCGCTGCCTTCCCAGGTTGACAAGCCTCACCTGCCCAAAGCAACTGGTTTTAAGGCACCAGTCACCTATCTTTGCCCCTCCTCCTGTCAGTACAAATGATTTTGCAGGACTTAGAAACTAAGCCATGCATGAACGCCAGGAGCTGGACTTGGGTTGTCAGAGGCTATTAGCGACACATGCCATAGGAGCATTTTATAGATAGCGGGAGCTTATCCCCACTACCACCCACAGCTATGACAAGCTTTGAAACCTAGTATGTTTGACATCCCTGAATATTGTGATATTTGCATTTGATGGTTTGGTGATTTGATGGTTACCAGTTTTTGATCAGATTTAACTGGGGAAGTAAATACCAAGGTTACACAATATCTGTAAGGGCCAGGTCAAGAATATTTTGCCCTGTAGTGGGTTCTTTGATGATTTGGTCAAGGGAATTCTTGTCTGTGAATTCAAGATTTTTTTTGGAATTGTCCTAAAATTGTGCTGTAGGTATCTCATAGTATCGTTAGGTAGTTAAAGTCTCCCAGATTGACTGACTTCCTGTCATGTCAAAGTTCATCCAGTAAAGTTAGGAATCTAACATGGCTTTCTAGGGGCATAGAGAAGGTCCTGTAATATGCTATGATCTGATAGTTGATCCTGTTTAGTGTGATTTGGATCCTAATATTTTCTATTTGTGGGTATCTAGGAAATATGCCTTGAGGTAATATGGTCTTTAACAAACATGGATGTTCTTCCACAGTTTCCACTGGGTCTAATAATATGGTGAGGATGAAACACTGGTATAATGTGAGTGCTTTCTGCACTTTAAAAACACATTTCTGTAGTAACACACAGACATGTGAATATATTCCAAATGTAGTACGGCATTTAGGTTAGGTAGTTTGTTGTTTAGCATTAAGCAGAGCCACTTTGGTGTCGCCTGTTGCTAGATTTGTTTGCTTATTTTTTTTAAGCTGGGAGATCCATTAGTTGGAATTTGCCTAAAAAATGTACTATGGGGCCAGCAAGGGCTTTAGCCAGTATGTAGATGCCTTGAAATGAGAGGTGCCAGACATTCCTTGACAAAGCAAGTATGTCTAGCATCTCTTTCCATGCTAACACATAATGAATCCCCCAGAACGACATCATCTATGTAGCCACTTATTGAAACCAATCCTCTTTTCCTTGTATTTTGGTATCATTTCTGGAGAAGGATGAATACCAGGGTTTTTCCTGCATTTTTGAAATTCTTAATGAATTGTGTCATATGTTTGCGCATATCCTAGGGGATTTGCACACCACATTGATTACCCCAACATGGACTATGAGTATGCCATAATTATGTTTGTTTGTCTTAAGGGTCTTTTGGACACATGAGATGTCAGAGATGTTGGCTCCTGAAAAACAACTCATTGTCACCCCGTTTTTGCCAGTCTCATGAGAGTTGAGTCAGTGTGTCTGCCAATGGAGCTCCCATCACTAGTATGCTTTCGTTAGAAGGGCATTTTGGTACATTACATGCACAGTGATTTGTTACCTGGTAACCTTTTACTATTGTTGTGCTAACCCTTTAACATAACTCTCTACAAGCTATATGCAGACACTTCCAGATTATGTTTCTTTACAAACAACCACAGTCAGCTACACACTCAGTGAGAGACTGAAGCTGTATTCTCATTCTGTCAGTAGAAGCAGATCAGCACCCTGTAAGAACCATTTTATTTATCCTATTTTATGTATCTTCTATTCCCCTTCTACACTGCAACTATGAACAATTAATACATTCTTAAAGCCACATTACTATACATTTAGGAACAAGATTATTTTATTTTATTGGGCCTACTAAATACTCAATTTTTAAATCAGCTAAATAGCCATGTATTTGCCATACTGAACCTATACTGTTTGACTAAAATGAAAGGCTATACAGCCCCCCCCACACACACACACACACACCAGTAGCCAGCCTCATACTTCCGGTATGAAGCAGGATAAAAATTGCTTGATGCTTGCAGTCAATGAATTATTGCTTAGCTTGTCACTGTATGAGAGGTGCATAAACAAAATGGAAGCCTACCTCTCAACAAACAAACACAACCTGTAAGGAAAATATACCACCACAGCATTCCACACAAATACACAGCAAACCATCATAAGCTGATGCTATAAAAATCGTTGCCCAGGCCTCCAAGGCCCATTAAAACTAAGGATCAGTGTAAATTATACACCACAACACCTATTAGCACAACTAAATTATAAGTAATTTTTAGGGCATCAATATTAAAAATATAAAATGCAAATATCAATGCGGTATTTCACAATAAACTAATTTTCAGTTTGTTTTATTAATTTTTTATCTGTTAGCGATGTTAGTAGATGAATATACAGTGTAGTATTAGATTAATGTGTTTTTATTTTTAATGTATCAATTTAAAAAAAAAACTGAACACTTACTTTGCTTTGTATATATACCATGTTTTGAATTATTTGATGGTTTGTAACTTTAAAGGGAGAGTGTCAAAGTTTTAGTGTAAAAATAAAATTTATTTATTGCACCAATCTATAGCTTTCTTTCTGAAAATAACAAAAGTGCATTACTTTCTGCTTAATGCTTTTCTTTTTTTTTCTTTTTTCACCAGTTTGTATCTGCAGAGCGTCCCACTCTAGAGTTTGCTCAAAGTGTACCTCCCACCAAGTCGACATCACCTTCTTTTCCCACCCCTTTCTTTCCCTACTTTAAATAGCAGGGCTGACATGTCCTGCATTTTTTTCTTTCCCCTGATGAAAATAAGACTAATGCACTTTTGTTCAGTTGTTTTCCTACTGACTATAAACACTTCCACATAAAATTCATCTGATTGTTTTTTGGGTGTGGAAGTTCCGTGTTTAAACTGTGATGGCAGTTTTCAGTTGCCGATTGTACTTTACTTAATAACAGCCAACTAAAATAGGACTAGAGTGTGATGGGCAACTGGAAAGTACAATTTCTTTTAATTTTACATAAAGAAAAAAAAATAAGGTCACAGAGTCATTGGGCACTTTCAGTTCCCTGGTGCCACGATTTGCTTTACATGATTGCAATGCTAGCATACCACTTAATTGTCCAGAAACGTCAGAATTTTTGTTAAGTCAGTGCCACCATGTGCCATGGGAATAATTGAAACAAGGCATAGTTATCTTGAGGACCAACTAAATTTTGCCCCAACTCAAGAATTTAAAGATAGTTTTACTTTTCAGTACGGTAGAACTGTTTGTGCTTTCCTTATCGGTCACCTTGCTAAGTTGGCTGATTTGTTTGCAAGGGGCTACTAATGCATCATGAGATCAAGGTGTAAGCCCTTTGCAATCTACATCAAAGAGCACACGGGTCATTGTACTGTCTGCTTCCTAATAAATAACATCGCAGGCTTGCTGAAACAGGCTACGTGCACACAGAGAAAAAGATTACTGTAACAGACACTATCGTAAAAACAGTAACATTTTATTTATTTTAAACACATGAGGATCAGTTTGAGTAATTGACATTGTTTTGACAGCAGATTTGATCTAACAGTCAAAGCTCTTCACCGCTACTGTTTTGGAATCCTTCTACTCAGCAAAGCTCCTCGTGGTCCTGCAGAGTGGTGCTGGCAGCAGAGAGACAAAAAGAGCGACTGCTTACCTGATTAAGTATATTTTCTTCTGCTATTACCTGTGCTACTGTCCGCTCTCGCTGAAAAGTGAGTATATCTGCTCCTTTACCTGCTTTAAGCTGTTTTAAGCTGTTTTACTGCAATTTTTTACTTGCACTTTGAAAAGTTTGTCCTGTTTGTTGAAATTTACCTGTTGAGGCTACACACTCAAGTGCGCTAGCCTGTGTTATATATTTACTGCATTTTCTACTGTTTGTGTACTAAAAAAGAAAAAAAAAATCAAAACAATTATCCTTGTTTCCCGCCTTTCCTGACCTAGAGTAGTCCAAATACAGGCTTTGCTGTATTCTGGACTTTTGGAAAGTTCCTGTGTTGCCCATTTCCTTTCTTGGATAAAAGGAGGCTTCTTTGTTCACCAGTGGGAGTGGGGAGCTTAGAGCAGCCTATCTATCCCTGGAGGAGTGTTCCCAGCACAAGAATCTGGTAGTCTACTGGCCGTTTTGGGCAAATTTCTAGCTCTTTCAAGTCCCCCTGTATAAAACCCGCTTTGGCGCGGTTTTTGCACTTGTTTCTACTCAGCAAAGCTCCTCGCGGTCCTGCAGAGTGGTGCTAGCAGCAGAGAGACAAAAAGCGACTGCTTACCTGATTAAGTATATTTTCTTTTGCTATTACCTGTGCGACTGTCCGCTCTCGCTGAAAAGCGAGTATATCTGCTCATTTACTTGTTTTAAGCTGTTTTAAGCTGTTTTACTGCAATTTTTTACTTGCACTTTGAAAAGTTTGTCCTGTTTGTTGAAATTTACCTGTTGCGGCTACACACTCAAGTGCGCTAGCCTGTGTTATATATTTACTGCATTTTCTGCTGTTTGTGTACTAAAAAAGAAAAAAGAAAAAAAAATGATCCTTGTTTCCCGCCTTCCTGACTGTGTTGCCCATTTCCTTTCTTGGATCAAAGGAGGCTTCTTTGTTCACCAGTGGGAGTGGGGAGCTTAGAGCAGCCTATCTATCCCTGGAGGAGTGTTCCCAGCACAAGAATCTGGTAATTTATTGGCCGTTTTGGGCCAATTTCTAGCTCTTTCAAGTCCCCCTGTATAAAACCCACTTTGGCACGGTTTTTGCGCTTGTTTCTACTCAGCAAAGCTCCTCGTGGTCATGCAGAGTGGTGCTAGCAGCAGAGAGACAAAAAGAGTGACTGCTTACCTGATTAAGTATATTTCCTTCTGCTATTACCTGTGCGATTGTCCGCTCTCACTGAAAAGCGAGTATATCTGCTCCTTTACCTGTTTTAAGCTGTTTTACTGCAATTTTTTACTTGCACTTTGAAAAGTTTGCCCTGTTTGTTGAAATTTACCTGCACACTCAAGTGCGCTAGCCTGTGATACTGCATTTTCTGCTGTTTGTGTACTAAAAAAGAAAAAAATCAGAAAAATTATCCTTGTTTCCAGCCTTTCCTGTCCTAGAGTAGTCCAAATACAGGCTTTGTTGTATTCTGGACTTTTGGAAAGTTCCTGTGCTGCCCATTTCCTTTCTTGGATAAAAGGAGGCTTCTTTGTTCACCAGTGGGAGTGGGGAGCTTAGAGCAGCCTATCTATCCCTGGAGGAGTGTTCCCAGCACAAGAATCTGGTAGTCTATTGGCCGTTTTGGGCCAATTTCTAGCTCTTTCAAGTCCCCCCGTATAAAACCCGCTTTGGTACGGCTTTGTGTGATTTTGCACATAGCGCAGCATTGGACAGTGCCACTTAATCGGGTTTAAACCATTCTCAGCTCCACAAAGTCTGCCCTTCACTTTTTCCCTTAGAGCTGCTCTAGCTCACAAAATAACCACCTTATTCTTAATCTATAGCCCGGCACTTGCTCACAAAAGCATTTCTATAAGTTAGCACTAAAAATTAAATAGCACTACAGCCTCACATACTCCCTTTGAGTACTCTGTTCCCCATTGGTCCTTTTTCTCAATTATATAGGAGTTCCTTATACTATTCTAGCATGTCCAAAGGTCAGCTGTCAATTTCCTCTCCAGTCCAGCTGGTGAATCTGGGAATCTTGAGGCAATGTTACAACTGCCTCATGTACACAGACAACCCTCTCCTCCTCCCAACAAGTTCAAACATATGTGAGAGATGCAACCATATAGCCAAACTGGAGGCTGAGCTCTCTCAACTCAGTACTGGCGTAACCAGTCAGGAGGAGAAGGTAACCACAGACAATACAATTCCAGTCTCACATAGACCTACTACATCAGCAAACCAAACACATAAACACACAAAAACATACTCGGAGGCTCTAAATAAAAATCTGCCTAAGCATCAGAGACCTCCAAAGCAGACACCCAAGCAACCGCTACCCCAAAACAAAACACGTGCAACACATAGTTCACAAAGCCAGTGTGCCGAGCAGTCACAGCCCTTAAGGCTAAACAACACACCTGATACACTTGTAATAGGTGACTCTATCGTCAGGCACACTGATGTCCTGCTCACCAAGCTGAACAAGGAGAAGGTCATGGTGAGCTGCCTGTTGGGTGCTAGGATCTGCCACATAACACAAGCACTCAGGTCCCTCCAAGGCAAGTACAAATATGACTCAGTCATTGTCCATGCTTTTGTGAATGACCTGAGACGTACCTCCCTGGACTACATGAAAAGAGACATAGAGGAGCTCTCTGAGCATGTAGCCCAGGCCGGTATGACCCTGACCTTGAGTAGCATCTTACCCACACCAAGAATGATGCCACAATATAAAGACAAGATGATTAATTTCAACAATTGGCTGAATTATTGGTGTCATTCTAAGGGGATCCAGTGCCTGTCAGCCTGGGATGACATGCTCGACAAGCCACGTTGCTTCGCTAGGGACGGCTTGCACCTGTCACCCCTGGGCTTTCGGATATTGGCAAAGGCTCTTGCCACCCCCATAGTGCCTTTTTTAGGCAAGGCTCAAAAGACAAACCCACCTCCATAGATATCACAAAGAAAAAGAATTTTTTTAAAAGATATCGTTGACTCCCAAAGTATCCTACAGCAAAAACTCAGGAACCAAAGTATCAAAGATGAACTGCAAGGATACACCACGAGAATAAGTGCATAAAATCTTCTTTTTATTCCAATAAAACCAGAAAATAGGATAAGCGCTTTCGCGTGCACTGTGCACGCTTCATCAGATCAATTATACTAAATGTAGGCACTTCTTATATATAAAAAAACATCCAATAAAATATAATCAATAAGACTATTAACTCAAAAAAGGAGGAGCTAATTGCTTAATTAAAACGTTGTGTTTTCAGCTGACAACAGCCAAGCGAATCTCACAGAGCTTCTTGCGCTGTCTAAGTTAAACATACAATGCACTAATATGAATCAACAAGTATTATATAACTTTTCTCCTATTATGTTTTGCTCACTTTACCATAAAATATTTTTAATCTTAGGTTCACTAAATGACCGCAGTCATACATTCAATTTTCTTACAGATCATATACATTACAGTATCGCTTTGACGACTGTGCATTTAGAACAGCAGTTACCATTAATTCCTTTGGAAGATCGGCTTTCCTTGCATGATAGATAGTCGACATAAAAATCTCCATTGTATATAAGTGCATTCTGCATAGTATCATTTAACAGAAACAATTCACCTCTACATAAAATCTTCCTCAGTCTTGAACTTCACTAAATAACCATAGTCGTACTTTAAATTCTCTTGCAGAACATCAGCATAGTAGCATCACTTTAATGATTATACATTTAAAGCAACAGTTTCCATTAATTCCTTCACATTAGACCATTTACTTTCCTTCCGTGACAAACAGTCAACGTAAAGATCTCACTATGCATAAATACCTTATAAGTAATATCATTCAACAAAACAAAACATTTCTCCACTATATACGAATATATAAGAATATACTACCCGTATATAAGAAGTGTAACAGGAATATTACCAATCCTTACAATAACGATGGATTTCGTCAAGTGCTTAACTCTTTAGTTGTTTAAAATTAATATACTAGAAAAAATTTTTTGAATAACATCCAACACTTTTTCTTTAGTTGTCTAAGTTTAATGTAATAGAAGCAAAATAAATGTCTAGGTGCCATAGCCTATCATCAGCTCTTTGCGATGAAAGTGGAGCTATCCAGCTAATAATCCTAAAGAATTATCACTATCTCTCTGTCATATAAAAAATTTTTTTGAAAGATTTTTTATCACTATCTCTCTATCATATTAACCTGTCATCTAGGTTCCATTTTCTAGTTCATCTTATTTTATTAAAATATGATCGATATATATATCCCATAAATGTGACTGGAAAGCAGATAAACATAGAAAAATAGATGTTGAGACTTATTATTTGTTCTTAATATAAATAAATGTATAGAATTAATGATTAATATTTGATATTTAATATGATTTTACTTCTTTATCATATTTAAATACTAACATAAGGCTATTTGTTCTTCTCCATCATGACTGTTCCATGGATATAGCTATTATAACTGTTAACAATAAATAATAATAAATAGTGAATCAAATGGATTCAATTCAATTAATCTAAAACCTGTTACAAATGAGCAGTATATAAAGTACATAGTGTACTATACATGTATTGAAAATCAATTCAAAAATTAATTCAAAATATTACATTAACTTCTATTATCATTAAATAATGTTAAGTTAATATATACCATGTGAATGCAATAGTACATGAATGTATAAGGCTATATAAAAAACTATTAAATAAGTAAAATAAAATGAAATAAATAATATAACTAAATGAATGGATGCTGTCTCATTTTTATTTAGTCAATAGTCCATTTAGTAACAATTTTTCATTAGCTACATAAAAATAGACTAATTGGTTAAAATGTAAATATAGTACATCTCACTTTTATAATTATTACATTATTGTCTGATGTTAACATAACTATCTAGCGCGCACTTTTTCTTATCAGATCAATTACTTCACATCTAATATTAAAACTATAAATTCTAAGTTTATTTAGAGGGCTTATTTTCTCTTTTCAAGAATAGGTTTCAAGGACACATAGTTGTTTATTCCTGGATCTTTGTGTGCTCCTGATTTAAAAATCCAACTTAATTCTACTTCCAATAGATGGTTGGCATTATCACCTAATCTGTTACTAATTTTCACTATTTGCAACACTCTAAATTTAAACTCATGTGTAGGATTGGCATTAATATGTTTCGCCAGTGCATTTAACTCATTTCTTTTGCGAATGTCGTATGTGTGATTATAAATACGTTCTTTCAGTTTTATTTTTGTTAATCCAATGTAGAAAGCTTCACAGGAAGGGCAGTTCGCCATATAAATCAAATTACTACTATTACAATCAGCATATCTTCTTGGTTTAAATTCAAAGAAGCCATGAGGGTGCCTGTATTCTTGTATAGTATTTATATGTTTACACATATTGCATCGCTTGCAAGGGAATGTACCATATAGTACATCATTCCTGTCTGCCTTTGTATCATTCAAACTTCTTGCAAAAATGTCTTTCAAGTTGTCACATGTCCTAAACATAAAAGTTGGTTTTTGTCCCACTAATTGTCTGTTATCATCCACTATTGTTAGAATATTCCAATTTTGCATAATTATTTTCCTAATATGCCCATTGTCATTCGTATATTTCATTAAGTAGACTAATTTATCATTATTTCTAAACTTGGCATTATGTTCTCTTGTACATTTAATTCTATTGTGACTTATTACTATCTTTCCCTTTGTTGTATTCTCTTGAACCATATTTCTTTGGTTCAAGACTGGAGGTATGATGTCATCTCGTATTTCCTTGACCAAATTATATTTATAGCCTCTTTCAATAAATATTCGTGTCATATTATTTGCTTCTTCCTCTAATATTAATGGATCTTTACATAGTTTAGTCAGTCTTAGAAATTGTCCTTTTATTATTCCTGTAAAGGTGTGTCCAGGATGCATGCTACTTTGTTCTAACATATTGTTCTTCCAGCACTTTTTTCTAAAAATCTTAGAGGTCAAAATACCTTCTTTGTTAAAGTATAAATTCACATCTAGGTAGTCAATACTTTCACTGGAATATTCATATGTGAATTTCAAGAAATCCGTCGTGGATTCTAGATATGTGACGAATTGTCTTAATTCTGTAACTGTCCCTTTCCAAAATAATATTACATCGTCAACAAATCTTCTATAAAAGCTTATTTTTTCCATCCAAATACTGTCAAATAAGCATGATTTTTCCCAAAAATATAAAACCAAATTCGCATAGGAATTTGCACATGGGGTGCCCATAGCAACACCCCATGTTTGAAGATAGTATTTGTTATTAAATATAAATGCATTATTATATAATACCAAATCAAGCAATTGGCTTATTAACGTCTGTCTGTCTGCAGAAAATTCACTTTCTTTCATCATAATTTCACGAACAGCTTGCAGACCATATTCATTTGGTATGCAAGTAAATAGATTGCATATATCTAATGTCACTAATAATATTTTGCCTGATGTCATTTGATCTTTCGAAATTAATTCTATACCTTGCAAAAGATTCTGTGTATCTCTTAATATAGTGACTATTTTATCAACCATAGGTCTGAGCATTTTTTCTAAGAATATTGATATATTATAGGTAGCCCAATTTCTCCCAGAGACTATGGGTCTCATTGGTATAGGTTTCACCTCTTTGTGTATTTTGGGCAGACCTTTCAACGTAGGTATCAATGGCTCTTGAATGTACAAGAAATCATACATTTCACTGCTGATCTGGCGGCACATGAGTAGATCATACAAGTTGTTCTTTATATCATTAATTATTTTCTTAACTTTCTCTAGAGTCAATTCACTATAACTGTTGGTAGATTTAAGAGAAGTCTCTATATTCTCAATATATTCTTCTCTATTTAATATAACTACTCCACCACCTTTATCAGCAGAAGTAATCAAGATGTTATTGTTATTCTTCAATTCTCGAAGTGACTCTTGTTCATTCCTGTCTAAATTGCAATACTTGTTACTAACATGTTTCAAAGAATATAGTTTATAAAAATCATTCTCACATGACTTCACAAAACATTCTACCATCGCTGGTAGTTGAGGAGAAAAAGTACTTTTGTTTTTAAAACTATCTATATTAACATGATTTGAAGCTTCCATTACAGTTTTTTTATCTTTAAAGAACAACTTTAAAGCAATATTTCTTGCAAACAGTCTCAGGTCGGTGAAGGTTTCACCCAAAGCACTTGGTTGTGACGGTATAAATTTTAACCCTCTATTTAATAATGACAAATCAGAAGGAGATAAAACATAGTCAGAGTAATTAAACACCAGTCCAGTCAGTTCAGCATTCTTTTTTGTTGTCCGTACCTGTCCTGCGAGTATTTCCGTTTTCTCGGTCCCCGACTTGTTGATCTCCCTCTGTTGAATCGACCTTGCTTGATCAGAAAAGGGCCATCAATGGGTTGGTTGAAAATAGCAGTGTTGCGTCTGATCGTGCCTGTCCTCTCCGGGTCATCAGCTTGTGCCAGAGCTAAAGAAGAAAGCAGAGAAAAAGAAACTAAGTGTAATGCTACTAAATGCCAGAAGTCTAAACCTCAAGATGCATGCACTCGAAACTCTCCTCAGCATGGAGAACATCGATATCTGTGCAGTAACAGAAACCTGGTTCAAGGCTCCCGAGAGCACCCCAGCACTACCAGGTTATACCTCATACCATACTTTTCGGCCCCAAAACTCGGACCGAACCACAAAAGGAGGGGGGTACAATATTCGGCAAAGAAACTCAAACCTCCAGGTTGGTGGCACAGCACGAAGCATCGGAGACTATCCATGTGCAACTAACAGTGGGTAAAACTGCCTTTCAGTTTATAGCCTGCTACAGACCACCCTCCCAAACTCAGGAACCCCACTCGGCTTTTCTGAAAACACTGGAAAATATGAAGGTCTCTCCAAACACCATTATACTGGGTGATTTCAACTACCCAGACATAGACTGGGAGCACTACTCAAGCCCTAACACCTTAGCCCAAAGGTTCCTAGAATTTATAAACTCATGATATGGAACAAATTGTCACCACTCCCACAAGAGGGAAAAAAATACTGGACCTGATCATCACCAACATGGGGACTCTATGCTCCAGACCTGAGGTATATCCCTCACTGGTAAGATCGGACCATAAATTAATCTCACTGGATATCCACATCCCGACCCCAGCCCCTGCCCAGAAAACCACATTGAAAAACTTCTCTAAAGCAAACTTCACACTCCTCAAAACCGAGGTGGAATCCTTCAAAGCCCCCGGGCCAGTGGAAAATATGGCCCAAACAGCAGAATCCTTTATAAACACATTCTATGGACACCTTCAGGAATGCATGGATCATGCAATCCCAAATAAAACCAAGACCCAATCCCCCAAAGGCAGGCGTCCTGTATGGTGGACCCCAGCCATAAATAAACTATACAACAGAAGAAGGAAGCTACTACATGATAGAGCAAAATCCCTAAAAGGGAAGGCATCTCTGATCAGTATTAGCAAAAAACTACGGTCCCTCATAAAATCATCTAAGGCCAGCTTCGAGAGAAAAATTGCACAGGACACTAAAGATAATCACAAGGCTTTCTTTAGTTATGTTAGGAACCTGGGTGGTAACTCCCAGATATGCTCAGAGTTAGTCCAAAATGACAAAAAATACACTGAACCCACAGACATTGCCAACATCCTGGCTGACAGGTTAAGTGCAAACTCCCCCCCCCCAAAAAGAGCAAATATCTATCCCAACAGAGTGCTGCCCCTCTGACATCTCAGATGCTCAGGTAAGAGCCGCCCTCTCCAAAGCAAAAAACACAGCATCAATGGGACCAGACGGTGTCCTGGGCTGCGTCCTACATAAACTCCAAGAAGAGCTGAACCCCAGCATAAAGCTACTGTTCAACCTCAGCCTTACTACAGGATATGTACCCAAAGAATGGTGTACAGCAACAGTGGTCCCTCTCCACAAAGGTGGTGCCTCAATGGACCCTGGTAACTATCGCCCCATAAGCCTGACTAGCTTGGTCTGCAAGGCTATGGAGAGGATCATCATGGAACTCATAAATAAAGATATTGGGGACCTACAGACACTGGATCCTACCCAATTTGGCTTTGTTAAGGGTAGATCCTGCCTCTTAAACCTAGTTGATTTCTTTGAATCAGTCACCAAGGCCATTAACAAGGGGAAGGTGGTCCACACAGCCTACCTGGACCTTGCAAAAGCCTTCAATACAATACCCCACTCGGGCATCATAGATAAGCTCTCCAGCTTAAATATAAACCCCTATGGCATTAGATGGGTTGCAAACTAGCTCAAGGACAGAACATACATGGTCAGAATTGCTGGAGCCATGTCAGACTCCAAATCAGTCACAAGCGGTGTCCCACAAGGCTCAGTCCTGGGACCTCTCTTGTTCGGTATATATTTCTCGGAGGTACAGGCCAACACGGGTGGACTATGGCTGACCAAGTTCGCAGATGACTGCATACAGGGTGCCATAATTGACTCTTCAGCTGACACAAGCATCCTCCAAAAAGGTGTCATAGAGAAAGACAACTGGTGCCAGAGCCATGGTCTCAAGCTCAATGCCAAAAAGTGTATAGTCATCCCCTTTGTCAAAAACAAAGTGCCCACAATAGGAGGTAACCCATTAAGTACAGAAGAAGTAATTAGGGACCTGGGGACTCTCATTTGACAATCACGTGGCCAAAGTGGTTAGAAAAACCTTTTATATAGCCCACCTTATCATGACGGGATTCACATCTAGATCAAGGGAGGTCATTATGCCTCTTTACTCATCCCTCATCAGGCTCATAATTGAATACAATGCCCCATTCGGGATGTACCTTATCCAACACCTGCAGCAACTAGAAAGACCCCAAAAGTACCTCACCAAGAGGGTCAAAGGGCTCAAACAGATGCCATATGCTGCTCAGTTAAAGAAGCTCCAGCTCTAGTCAGTTGCATACCGCCTACTTAGAGGTGATCTGTGCCTGACGTATAAGGCCATGTCCAACCCGGAATTGATGGACATGCTTCACCTCAGAAAATCCAAATCCCTTCGAGCTACATGCTCGAGGGACTTGAACCTCAGCACAGAAATAAATAGGACATGCTGGAGGGACAGATTCATAACCCAGAGGCTCCCTTCACTCTGGAATAGAATCTCAGTCCAAGTTAGGCAGAGTCCCTCACTGACTCTCTTCAAGAGGAATCTTGATGAGTGGATGGGAGATCATAGGTTTACCCCGGAGATTACTTCTGTGTCACTGTGTCAAAGGAAAAAACTTCAAAGACCAATACACGTAAGGTTCAGTTAAGGCACTTTAATTTACTTGCAGCAAGGAAACAAAAACATGCAAATACAAGGATTTGTCTAACTACTAACAAGAAGTATGTTCATTCTTATACTATTTTACAAGACATGGCTTTCTAAGCTGATGTAATCAAACACAACTTTAAGCATTGTACTACAGCAGGTGTTACTTCAGATTTTCTGCTGACATGACTAGATTTGCGAGAAACTTTTCAGAAAAACAACCTGGCCTTGGTGACCAGTACTTTATTTACAAGCATCTGTTGTACACTGTTACTTTTCAAGGTACTTTTCTAATACAGATACAAGCAAATGCTGATTGCAGTTCATATTTTCAAGCAGGCTTTGTCCTAATTATCTGTTATTTCTACAGCTGTGTATGTTCTCATAGCACAGCGGAACTTCTTGTCTGAGTTTCATATAAGCAGTATCGTTCTATTCATTATTTTCCTAACGCAAGCAGAAATCATCTGCTTCTCAGTAAATTTCCAAGGCACAAGCAAGATTTAGCTGACAGTACAAGGTCAGAAAGCAACTGCAGTTTGTACAGATTTATGCAGTATGAAATAGAATAAATGTGTTAACTCTTTTAGGCTCTGAATGCACTAAGCATATTACTGATACATACATTAATACATATTTTTCTAACATTTCTCCCCATTAATACTTTTATTCTACTTTCTTCTCCTAACCTCTTCCGCTCAGGATTTGCAGTTAAGAGAGTCATTCAGTTTAAACTTATGAAAGCATTTTCAGTCTTTTAACAGTTCTTCAAACTCAGTACTTTGATATAAGGTTTCGGAAACTGACATGTCTATAAGGTCTTTAATCAGTCTTTTCATGCAGGAGATACCACAACAAACACATACTCCCAGTAGGAGCATACTTACACAAATGGCAATCAGGATGTTCATTAGGATGGTACCCCACCCCCCCAAACCATTTCTGGAAAAAGTCCATCAGTGGGTTTGGGCATGGTTTGGTCATGGCCGACACTTGCTGAATCACCTCAAGATGATTGTCTATCTCGTGTTTATGGTCAGGAATATATGAACAGTACTCTTCTTGGATTAAAGCGCACGTACCACCTCTTGCCGCTAGGGTGAAGTCGAGAGCCATGCAGTTTTGTAGCACTACAGTTCTCATAGCATTCAGTTCATCAGTCACCAATTCGAGAGCAGAAAAAGTTGCATTGCTCATTACTTCGAGAAGTTTTGACAGTTATCTCCACTCCCAAATCAATTTCACTGCTCCATATGCTGGTAATATGCCTGCCCATGATATAACGCTATCACTCAAGTCCATGTGTGTCAGTCCTTTGCCTAGAGAGTGATGGTCTTTCCAACACGCATCGATTTGTCCAACTGGATTTACAGGTTTCTTGACGACTTCTCGGACATTTCAAATTTTCCCATGAGGCAAAACTGCAGTGTGTCATATGGCCGGAACCAGGTAACCCAAAAAACAACTGCCGGACCAATTCTCAGGTAACTATTTGTATGCCTTTCTGCCACATACAAAATAACAATCCTCTACTTTAGTAGTAACCTTGCTATGAATGTACACTCACCCTGCATGAAACATTTTTCTATCAATTATAGACAGCTGTTTATAAAGAACAGAATTATGTTTTATTTCAAGTGTTTTGTGCATCAATCCAAGAAATGAATCATAGTTTGTATTACAGTAAAGATCTACTTTGTTTCCTTTAGTATAACATCTATAAGGAACAGTCACATTGCAATTGCTCCAACCCACCTGAACAGTATCATTTTTATAAAAACACACAGTTCCCTTTTGTGGAACAGACAAGTGCAATGCTATTTTATCTTGTGCTGTAATGGTTGAGGTATCATAAATCAAGTTCTCCCAGGTCTCATTGACCCCTAGGGGGACTGTAGTCATTAATAACCCCCCCCCCCCGTATGCTGTCAGCAAAGCTGTGCAAATCCAGCAATTCGAAACATTGAAAGTCTCAGCATACACATATTTAATTGCCTGGTAAGTGTTAAAGTTTGGATGCCAGTTTATGAGTAATGCTTCACGTTTATTCAGTTCAGTCTGTGTGGCTGGGAAAAGAAAAGGCCACAACAAAAAGATTATTGTCACAAATACAGTTAACAGGATGATTATGCAATACTTCTGAGGAAAGGGTTGTTCTGCATTCCTGTTTCTTCTGGACTCTATCATTTTTGCTCTTGGCATGTAACACGATTTTTGTCTAGTTTAAAGTCTTTAACTAATTTACAGTGTATCAGGTGGATCCAAGAGGCATGCCCCATGATCTTGACTGCAGTGGGTGTTGACAAAAGCACTTGATATGGACCTTCCCACTTTGGAGATGCCCAATTTTTCTTTTTGACCACCTTCAGCCAGATCCAAGTTCCAGGGGGCACTGCCACTTCTGACGGTCTGGTTCGTTCTTTATCTGAAACAGAATTTAACTGCAACAAATGTTTAGAATTTAATAACTTACACATATACTCTGCTAATGTACCATCAGCTTCCTGGTCTGTGGGCATGAGAGATTTCCACTGAGGTATATAGTAAGCCCTTCCAAAGAGCTTTTCAAAAGGAGTCAATCCTTTTGCATTCAGAATAGTTCTCATGCTCAACAGTGCCAGGGGCAAACAATACATCCAATTTCTCTGTGTTTCTGATATTAACTTTCTTAGCTTACTCTTTAAAATCCCATTATGCCTCTCTACTAGCCCTGCTGATTGAGGGTGATACGCACAATGATTCTTTAAAGAAATTGTGAAATATTTACTTAGCTGTTGTATGGTCTGATTCATGAAGTGCGTGCCATTGTCACTGTATATCCTTTCCGGAATGCCGAATCTAGGGATGATTTCTTTGACAAGGACTTTGGCTATCGTTGTAGCGTCTGGATTTTTACTCGGAAAGGCTTCCACCCATCTGGAAAACATATCTACAATGACAAGACAATACTTTTTATTTTCACATTTATTCAACTCTATGAAATCCATACAGATAGTATGAAACAGATACGGTGGTGTAGGGAAACTCCCTTGCTTGGGCTTTCACACCCCTTGTGCATGATGTTTATTACAGGTGTGGCATAACGAACAGAATGTTTTAGAATAATTTGTGAATCCATACATCGTGAACACTTGGTTCACCAGCTGTACCATCCCCCCTGTTGAGACATGGCTCTGCCCATGGCTCAACAAAGCTGCATATCTAAACAAATTAGATGGCAATATCGGTTTCCTTTCTTTAGAGATGTACAGCCCCTTTTCGAGAATTGCACCTCGTTTTACCCATCTTTGTTTTACAGCTTTTGTAGTAAGTGTCTGCATTGTTTTTAACATTTCTAAGTCTAAAAACTCAGAGGGTTGTAATTCCTCATTCAAAAGAAATACTTCTGAAGCTGCCTGCTTTGCAGCTGTATCAGCTCTCGCATTACCTTTTGAAATCCTATCCTGTTGCTTGGTATGAGCTGTGCATTTACAAATAGCTACTTTCTGAGGTAACTGGATAGATTCTAAAAGATCTAAAATAAACTGTGCATGATTAACCGGTTTGCCAGTAGATGTTATCATTCCTTGATTTTTCCACTGTTGCACAAAAACATGTACAGTAGAAAAATCATATTGGCTGTTAGTAAAAATGTTCACACATTTACCCTTTGCTAAGGTACATGCCCGTGTCAAGGCAATCAATTCTGCTGCCTGTGCAGATAAGTTGTGTGGCAAGGATTTTGCTTCTATAATGTCTGTGTCAGAAACTACTGCATATCCTACTAGGTTCTGTCCTGCAGGACCCCTTTTGCATGAGCCGTCCATGTAGTATGTCACCTCAGCATTATCCAAGGGAACATCTGTAAGATCTTTTCTAGGCAGTGTCTTTTGCTCAATCACCTGCAGGCAGCTGTGTGGTGTGCCATCCACAGGGGTTGGGAGCAAAGTAGAAGGGTTCAAAGTCGTACATCATTCAATTGTCATATGAGGTTGGCTCAACAATATACTCATACAGGAAAGATGCCTAGCAGGGGAAAGATATGCTACCTTCTCTTGCAGTAAAATAATCGTGACTGCATGAGAGGGTGGAACAACACTACTGAGGCCGAAGCCTGTACTGCCATTGCAGCTGCAACTACTGCTTGTACACAGTGAGATAAAGACCGTGCCACTGGGTCCAGTTGTGATGAATAATAAGCAATAGGGCATTGCTTGTCCCCATGCTGCTGTGTTAACACTGATGTCATATAACCTTGCTTACAATCTACAGTTTGGAAAAAACATTTATGATAGTTTGGTAATCCCAAAACTAGTGAGGACGCTATTAACTGTTTCCGTTTACAGAAGGCAGATTCTGCTTTTGGTGTCCATTGTAACAAATCCTGTGCTGCCATAGGCTTTTTATAAACCAGGTTAGTCAGTGGTGCAGATTCCAAGGCATAGTTTGGAATCCAACTCCAA
The DNA here is from genome assembly GCF_019279795.1 of Protopterus annectens. Classification (NCBI taxonomy): domain Eukaryota; kingdom Metazoa; phylum Chordata; order Ceratodontiformes; family Protopteridae; genus Protopterus; species Protopterus annectens. The sequence goes on from NC_056745.1 coordinate 519,822,153, forward strand.
CAAAAATTAGTCGTACCCAGGAAGGACATCATTTCCTTCTTGGTAATGGGTTTTGGTGCTTGTAAAATCACTATTTTTCTGTCCTCATCTAATGGTCTACCCTCCTTGGATATTACATATCCTAGGTATTTAACTTGTCTTTTCCAAAGCTGCAGTTTATTTTTGTTTACTTTATGTCCTTCAGTGGCTAAAAACTGTAATAGCGCTATAGTGTCTTCTTTGCAATCTTGCTGGGTGGGGGACGCCAGCAGGATATCATCAACATAAAGCAAAATCTGACTACCTCTCGGTGGGGTAAACCCCGCCAAGATGCTTGCCATTTCTTGTGAGAATATTGTTGGACTTTCACAATACCCCTGTGGTAGTCGCGTATATGTATACCTTTTCCCCTGAAATGTGAATGCAAACCAATACTGGCTGTCAGGGTGTATCGGTATTGAGAAGAACGCATTGTTGATGTCTACCACAGAAAAATATTTCTGTTGAGGTTTTAAATCATTCAACAGGGTGTGTGGGTCTGGCACTGTAGGTGCCCTTGGTATTACTCCGTCATTTACAGCTTGTAAATCTTGGACGATACTCCACTCCCCGTTCGCTTTCTTAACAGGAAATAAGGGTGTGTTACATGGTGAATCAGGAGATTCCACCAGCACCCCTTCCTTAAGTAAAGCTGCTATAATAGGTTTGATTCCTACCTCTGCATCTTTTCTTAAGGGATACTGTCTTTTTTGTGGTCTAAATGCTGACTTTGGCGTAATAGTAACTGGTCCCGCTGTACGAATAAGTCCTACATCTGATTTTCCTGTTGACCAGAGAGTTTCTGGTATATTCTGTAAGGCATTCTCTTCCTCCTTCAATAGGAGTGCTGATCAGCTGTCCTTGCTAGACTGCAAGTGTACAGCTGGGTGGGTCTGAGTTATCCAATTCAATTTCTGCATTTGTATTCCCTGTTCTGACAGTTCTAACTCTGTCTGTTTTTCCCATCTCGTGACTTTTTCTCCTAAGTCTACCCATTTTACATTCTTGTCCTTAGTTAAGCTAACATGTGGTAATCAATTAGATTTATAGAGTGCAAAGAACTCCTGGGGAAATGAACAGCTGGCTACACTGTTCTGTGTCCCAGTACAGATTACGTAATATCAATCTGTTTGCGCGATTTCTAAACAATTCTTGATCATATTCCTTGTCAGGTCCTGGTGTGTTACAATAATACAGAGTACAGTGCAACAAATGCTGTTTATCAATGTCAAGGGAGGGGAACTTGATGATGGCTACGTTCATCAATTCTTCGGTCATTGCCCCTGGACCAGTCGTAACCAAGTCCTGGCTGTACCAATAAAACATTCCACCCTCCGATTGCACTGCAAAGGTATCAATTTGTCGCTGTGCTTCCATACCCTGCATAGTCGGAACTACTGCTACACTAAATAGCTGCATAAGATCTATGCCCAAGAGGTTTACTGTGCATTTTGCAGATACAACAATTTGGCTTTTCTGGGTCAATCCTGAAACAGGATCAGTTATCACGATATTATGGGAGAGGGTTCCCGATACAGCTGTCTATTAGCTGCTTTCACTAATATGTAATCAGGTGACTCTGAATTCTCTGGCAATTTGGAGGGATGTACCAGGGTCCGTGAGGTCCCCGAGTCGCACAAAAATGTGACTTTCCTCTCTTTTACCAGGAGTGTGACTTCTGGTTTTGTGTCTGCTAAATAGAGCTCTAAGCTCAATAAAGCCAAATCCAATATTTCATTTTCTTCACTATCCATGACTTCCTGCACTTCCTCTATTTCTTCTGTCACATTCTCTACTCCCTCTATCACATACTCATTTGTCCCTTCTCTGCTATCCCCTTCTAGTGATTCCTGACTATCATATAGTCAGTCCTCACCCTCCTTATCCTCCGTGGTTGTCTTCTTATTTTTTTTGCAATCTCTTGCCAAGTGTCCTTTCTTACCACATTTAAAACATTCACCCCTTTTCTTTCACCCTTCAAAGTCCTCTGATCATTGATCAGATTGTTTATTTCCCTGGGCATTTCTCTTGCCCTTTTTCCCGGACTGTACTACATATACTTCTGCTCCATCTTCTACAGAAAATACTTGGGCTTTCTTTTTCTTTTTGCTATTAAAATGCCTTTCAGCATGTCTAGCATATTCAAGCAATGACTGTAACCTGCTTGTACGATGATCTACCATGTGTTTTGTAATAAAACTGCTTATGGGTGCAATACTGCCTTTCAAAAATGCATTCTTTAACTGCTGCTCATATGGGGAATCATGTCTCTGTTCTTCAGGAACCCGCATTCCACAATGGTTATTAAAACATTCTAATAGTATGGCATAATATCGGTCAATAGCTTCACCTTCCTGTTGGATGCATTGATTAATGCAAGTCCAGTCTGCCCTAGGCTTCCATTTCTCAGAGATTCGGTCTGTAAGACCTTTCACTCTGTTGTCTAACTCTGCGCTGCTATGTAGGAGGGGCCTGAGCGCAATATCACAGGGATTCCAGTAGCCACTAATTATGTGCCAATCTGGTCCCACAATTTGTCTGACTACTTTTTCTACCTCTTCTCTGTTTAAATTATAACTCAGCCTCATTCCTTGCAAATCTTCTAAGAACTTTCTAAAATTAACCTATGGATGGGGAATTCCCTCAGTGGCTTTCCTGATATCTTCCGGAGTCCAAGGTCTATACACTACAATAGTTGGGTCCTGTTCTTCTTGCCCTGCCTGAGGATTAGGCAACTTCTATAAGTGGGCATATTTCTTCTTCACTCATATATTGTGAATTTCTACCCATTTGATATAACTCAATGTCCCCTTTTGAGTTTCCTGCCCGTGTTCGAGACCTGGTCTCGACTGGATCTCTAACAAACGGTTTTGCTTTTGTAGTGTCTCTGCTCATAATGACAGCAGGATATCGCAGGGGTGGACTAATTTGTTCATTTGCCTCATATTCTGGTAAGGGAGGTGGAGGGGCTGATGCTATTACTAAGTTATTGTCCTCCTTATCTAAAAACATTGCTTTTGAATTATTATTCTTTTGTTCCCTTCGGTTTACTTCCTCAATCCACCTGTGTGCCTGAGGAATTCCTAATTGATGTTGCTTTTTTACCTGACCTTTAGAATCGGTTTTAAGCTGTTTGACAAGTTTGACAAGTGAGGATTTTTCTAATTTACCATCAAATTCATACTTATTAACCCATTTTGAGTAATATTTAATATTATCAGCACGCTGTGACTGCATGTATTTCGCATCTTTAGTTAACAGCGGATTTTGGGACCTTTTTGTACAATTATTACCCATTTTGTTCTACCCTTTTAATCATTACGTAACACCTTATTTTTATGTGGTACCATGGATATTTTTATAGTCTCTTCAGAATGACTGCCTACCTGCTCTGTTTCCCTGATCTATGACAAGACAGTAATCTTTCTGTCCCTGACTTATAAACAAAGTCTCTAACAGAGTAAATACAGATCTAGTCCCTGATCTAAAACAGAAAAGAAGGTAAATTCACCTTACCTGAGCCTTCGTGATTGATCACCTGGTTCGAGTAAACCCGTCCTTCGGTCACAGATCAGAAAGTGGCTGGCCTCTTTTGTACAACAATTCAGTCGGAGGACTTTTCAAATTAGAAGAACCGATGTGGTTTCTTCCCCGTACGGTTTCAAGCCACCTGGCCTGTCTGATCCAAGGCGAAGTGAAGGTTTCCGGTCCGAAGGATCAATCTGTCAAAGGAAAAAACTTCAAAGACCAATACACGTAAGGTTCAGTTAAGGCACTTTAATTTACTTGCAGCAAGGAGACAAAAACATGCAAATACAAGGATTTGTCTAACTACTAACAGGAAGTATGTTCATTCTTATACTGTTTTACAAGACATGGCCTTCTAAGCTGACGTAATCAAACACAACTTTAAGCATTGTACTACAGCAGGTGTTACTTCAGATTTTCTGCTGACATGACTAGATTTGTGAGAAACTTTTCAGAAAAACAACCTGGCCTTGGTGACCAGTACTTCATTTACAAGCGTCTATTGTACACTGTTACTTTTGAAGGTACTTTTCTAATACAGATACAAGCAAATGCTGATTGCAGTTCATATTTTCAAGCAGGCTTTGTCCTAATTATCTGTTATTTCTACAGCTGTGTATGTTCTCATAGCACAGCAGAACTTCTTGTCTGAGTTTCATATAAGCAGTATTGTTCTATTCATTATTTTCCTAACGCAAGCAGAAATAATCTGCTTCTCAGTAAATTTCCAAGGCACAAGCAAGATTTAGCTGACAGTACAAGGTCAGAAAGCAACTGCAGTTTGTACAGATTTATGCAGTATGAAATAGAATAAATGTGTTAACTCTTTTAGGCTCTGAATGCATTAAGCATATTACTAATACATACATTAATACATATTTTTCTAACACACTGTTAGACAGAGGCACAGTAAACTAGCCTTGAAAAAGGGCATAGTAAAACTCATTTAAAATGGGTGGCGAAAGCCAAACGCACTCGAGGCTAGGCTTACAAATGCCCTAGGGCAGATAGCCTAGTATGAACCTATGAACCTATGAACCTATTTGACTTGTTGCTTGGCAACCGACAGCGAATGAAAAACAAAACTTAAAAAAAGTTTAAATGCCGTCTGCATGTGAAAGATAAAAAATAAAATTAGTGAGTCCTGGTAGAATAGTTGTTTTCAAATGTTATCAAAACCATGTTTCAACTGACAGTGGGTTCTAATAAAGTTGCTGTTTTGTGTTTAGTGTAAAACAGCATGGCTTACATGAAAATTGCAAGGCTGAAAGTTCTATTTTTTCTGCAAATGTTTTTATTGACAGGAGTAACTCTGGACTAAGGTAGTGCCGGGAACGCCTTTGAAAACAAAAAGGTGCACTTACGAGAAAGGTTGTTAGGTAATGTAGTTAAATGATAACAGTTTTAATCAACTCCTAGTCTTTCTTTGAAACTTTTGGGAGAACAGTTTGAAATGTCTGACACTAATGTGAAATCCAAATTATTGCTGCAGATTTTTTTTTAAACAGTTTCTAGAAAAGTACTCTGTGGTGGTTTTTTTTCAACACACTGACCATGTGGCCGAGTAGTTGAGACGTTGACTCAGATCCCTATAGCAAAGGTTGGGTTAAACTGAAAAGCAGTGAAATGTCTAACGGATGTCTAAATGTAAGTTTAATGTGTTTTAATCGAACTGTTTTGAGGGAAAAATCCCCTATTCTGTTTTACAGTATTACAGCTACAGTTCTTATTTAATGAGTCTGTTTAAACAGAAAATGACTATATAGATGCCACAGTCACCTCATTAAGCTACTATATGTTTTAGGCAAGGCACTTTCATTTTTTGCCTTGCATTACTGAGATTTATTTATTTTCATTATAAAGTGAGGCAAGTTTAGGGCAACATCCAGCATTCAATCTATATAAAGATCCCTCTTCACCTTCAGTGAGTCTAGTAATTGAAAACCTTACATTCTGAAAAATGAGAAAGGGTTCCTCCTTTTAACCATCCATTGTGATATTTAAAGGAAAGCACTATGATTTTTAATTCCTAGAGGTTGAGAGGTATTGCTCTTTAGCCTGCAGCATATGCAGCATCTGAACAAATCACAGACTATCCTTAAAATACTCCAAACTGTGAAAAAAAGCTCACTGGAAAAGCTGCTGTACTTCAGCAGTAACCATTCTATAGTATGCACTACAGTATCTAGTATTCTACTGCTAAAATGTCCACTCTATTGCAAATATAAGCATCTACAGAACAAATCACATTTTACACTTGTTTGGAAGAAATGGCTGCAAAAGTATTTATTATGCCAGATTGAATTATGTATCAACTAAATTACTTAACTGTAAACTACTTTTTCATACTGAGAGTTGTATTTTCTGTTTGTGAGTGCTCTATCCATGCTTTTCTGTGCATTTTTTTTAGGTTTCTGTGTTCTAGTCAGGTATCATATAACTGATTTGTATGCAGTTAAAAGCATTCTCTAGAGTCTCCTTGTTCCGTTATCTGTTTAAAACTTTCATTTAGTGGCTACAGCTAGTAGCTGTAATAGTTTGCCACCCCTCCTCCCTATTGTTGTCTTGTTCTTATACTTGGTGTCTTTGCAATTGCCTGCCCATACTGTATATTGGATCTGGGACACTCCTCCCAGTCTAGTGTCATTAGTTCATTTTAGTTCATACTACCTAATAGAGAGAGAACATTTGAGAAGGCCAACCTACTTAGATTTTTAACCTTGAATTATCTTCTGTTCCAGCTTTCTCCTTTTACACTTTACTAAAAAAAGATAAAAAAAAAATAATTCTAAGCTTGTTTTCCCCCCTTAAATGTAACTAGTCTAGTCCAGATACAGATTTGCTGTATCCAGGACTTTTTGTAAGCTCCTGAGCCCCCAAGCCTGTCTGTGTTGGAGGGAAGCCTGCTAGCTAATCAGTGGGAGTGGTAAGTACTAGGTAACCTATGTATCACATAAGGAGTGGTTTCTGGTCCAAATTTGTAATTATTGGCTGTTTGGGCAGTTTTTCCATCTCTCTCAACTTTCTAATTTAAAAGCTCGCATTTGCACTTGTTTCCCTCCTTTCCTGTAACTTGTCTAGTCCAGATACAGATTTGCTGTATCCAGGACTGCTTGTAAGCTCCTGAACCCCCCCCCCCCAGCCTTTCTGTGTTGGAGGGAAGCCTGCTAGCTTATCAGTGGGAGTGGTAAGTACTAGGTAACCTATCTATCACATAAGGAGTGGTTTCTGGCCCAGAAATTGTAGTTACTGGCCGTCTGGACAGTTTTTCCATCTCTCTTAACTTTCTGATTTAAAAGCCCACATTTGAACTTGTTTCTCCCTTTGCTGCAACTAGTCTAGTCCAGATACAGATTTGCGGTATCCATGACTGTTTGTACGCTTCTGAGTGATGCCAGAGTCTGCTCTTCAATTTTTCCATTAGATCTACTAGTTCTCTCCTCTCCTGCACTTATAATAGCTTATTAGTCTAGCCTTTTACCAGACTTATTGTAGAAATTATTGTAGCACACAAAAGTGCTACCAGCAGTAAACGTTCTACAAGGGAACAGATCCAATACTTATTATCAATGCCCACCCCTCCAGGCATGTCTAAAGGTCAATTCTCTGTGCTTTCTCCTATTAACCTGGTGAACTTGGGCATCCTGAGGCAATGTAGCAACTGCTCATGTACACCGACAACCCTCTCCTCTTACCTTCTAACACTCAGACTTGCAAAAGATGCACTTATATATCCAAATTGGAAGCCATGCACTCTCCAGCCAAGACCAGAATAGCTGGTCAAGAGGAGAAGGTCAACACTTGCACCACACCACATGGAACACATAGGCCTCCAGAACACACACCAGCACTGCCTTCATATAAAAACACAAACCACACCCACCTTCATGGAGGCTCTCAATAAAAATTTACCCAAGCAGCAGAGATCTCCAAGGCAGAAACGCACTTGACCACCACAACACAACACTAATCATGAGACACATAACTCTCCTAAACATTGTGCCACTCAACCAAAGCCCCTAAGGCAAAACAGCATGCCCAACACACTAGTCATAGGTGACTCGATAGTGAGGCACACTGATGTCCCACTTACTAGGTTGAATAAGGAGAAAGTAACAGTCAGCTGCCTGTCAGGTGCCAGGATCCTCCACATAACACACTCATTCAAGTCCCTCAACAACATGTACAAATATGAATCTGTCATTGTACATGTGGGTGTGAATGACTTGAGAAGTACCTCCCTGCACTACATGAAAAGAGACATGGAGGAGGTCTCAGACTATGTAGCCCAGGTGGGTATGACCCAAGCCCGAGTAGCATCCTACCATTATCCAGAATGATACCACAGTACAAGCAGAAAATTATTGATTTCAACAATTGGCTAAGTTTCTGGTGTCATTCTAAGGGGATCCAGTATCTTTCTGCCTGTGATGACATGATTGACAGACCTCGATTCTTTTCCAGAGGTGGCCTGCATCTATCACCCCTGGGCTTCCAGATACTGGCCAAGGCTCTTGCTACCCCTATAGTGCCTTTTTAGGTGGTGTTCCAAAGACCAAATTACCACCGTAACATCTACAAGCAAATGCAATCTGAGGGTCATGCTGTTCAATGCTAGAAGTCTACATCTCAAAATGCACTCGCTCGAAGCACTCCTTAAAATGGAGAACATCGACATTTGTGCTGTAACAGAGACCTGGTTCAAGGCAGCAGAAAGCATCCCTGCACTACCAGGCTATAACCTATAACTCATTCCACACCTTTCGGTTACAGAACTTGGACTGAAGCTCCAAAGGTGGTGGTGTTTCCATATTCATAAAGGATGCACACAACTCCAGACTGGTAGCCCAACATAACGCATCAGAGATAATTCAGGTGTAGCTAACATTGGGTAAGACAGCGATTCAGCTCATAACCCAACCATGTCCCAAGACTCACACTCCACATTCCTAAGCACTCTGGAGAATATTAGGGTCCAACCTAATACACTCTTACTAGGCAACTTCAACTAACCCCCCATTAACTGGGTAAACTACTCATGTACCAATACACTTGCACAATGTTTCCTGGAGTTCATTAATTCCAATGCCCTGGACCAGCTTGTTCTTACCCCCACTAGAGGTAGCAACATCCCTGACCTGGTCATTACTAACATGGGTGACCATTGCTCTACACCAATAGTCAGATCCTCCTTGGTTAGATCTGACCACAAACTAATCACCTTGAAAATCCACATCCCTCCCAACCCACCCCCACCACTGCAAAGGTAACCACCATGAAAAACTTCTCCAAAGCTAACTTTGAGATCCTAAAAACAGAGGTGGCTAACTTCACAGCACCCATGCAAATGGAGAATAGTTGCGTGATCACAGAATCATACACCAATGCACTGTATGAACACATACACAAATGCATGGATCTCACCATACCCAATAGAACCAAGATGCTCTCCTCTAAAAAAAGGAAGCCAATCTGGTGGTCTCCTGCCATAAACAAACTCTACAACAGAAGGAAGAAACTGATGCAGAATAAGGTGAAGTCCCAAGACTGGAAAAACTCCCTTAACAACCTCAACAAAAAGTTGAGATCCTTCATCAAATCCTCTAAAGCTAGCCATGAAAACAGAATTGCAGCAGATAGTAAAGACAACTACAAGGTCTTCTATAGTTATGTAAAGAATCTCCATGGCAATACCCAGATTTGCTCTGAGCTACTGCACAATGGTACCTGCTATACCAAGCCAACAGATATTGCCAGTATATTGGCCAACAGATTCAGTGCCAACTTTACCCCCCTGAAAGCACCAATCACAATATCAGTAGATTGCCAGGCACCCAGTATTACTGCAGCACAGGTTAAAACAGCACTGTTCAAGGCCAAGAATACAGCTTCTATGAGACCTGACAATATCCCTGGCTGTGTTCTACATGAACAACAGAGTGAACTGGCACCTCACCTGTGTGTCCTGTTCAATCACAGCCTCATATCAGGCTTTGTCCCTACCGACTGGTGCACTGCGACAGTCATCCCACTCCATAAAGGAGGAACGACTACAGACCCTGGGAACTATCACTCCATTATCCTGAGTCTGATATGCAAAGCTATGGAGCGCATCATCATGGACCTAATAAACAAGGACTCAGGGAATCTACAAACTCTGGATCCCACACAGTTTGGTTTTATGAAGAGTAGATCATGCCTGCTCAACTTGGTTGACTTCTTTGAGTCAGTCACCACAGCTGATGAAGGCAAGGTGGTTCATACAGCCTACCTTGATCTGGCCAAGGCTTTTGATATGATTCCCCACTCAGGAATCAACGAAAAACTCACTAAGCTTGGCATCAACCCCTATATCACTAGGTGGGTTGCAAACTGGCTCATAGATAGAACCTACAGTGTGAAAGTAGCTGACTCCAAGTCAGACTGCCGACTAGTCATGAGTGGAGTCCCACAGGGTTCAGTCCTTGGTCCTCTCCTGTTCAGTATCTACTTCTCTGAAGTCCAGGCCAACACGAAGGGACTCTGGCTGACAAAGTTCGCAGATGATTGCAAGTGGGAGCTATTATTAACTCCCCAAGTGATGTTGACATCCTACAGAATGGCCTCACTGAGACCAACGACTAGTTTCAGAACCATGGTCTTAACCTCATTTCCAAAAAATGTGTCTTCATCCCCTTTGGGAAAAACCCAGTTCCCATAAATTACCACATTGACGGTAGTCCAATGAACACAGAAGGCATTATAAGAGATCTGGGAACACAGGTTGACAGCAACCTCTCTTTTGATCACCACATTATCACTGTGGTCAGAAAGTCCTTCTGTGTGGTACATCTCATCACTAAGGGTTTTGCATCCAGGAAGAAAAATATTGTCTCCTTCTACTCTTCCCTCATTAGGCCAGTCATCGAGTACAGTGCCCCATTTGGCTAGTACTTCACTAGACACCTGCAACAACTGGAGAGGCCACAAAAGTATCTCACAAAGAGGATCCTAGGCTGTAAACACTTGTCCTATATGGACAGATTAAAAAAACTCCAACTATTCTCTGTCTCATATTGCCTACTTAGAGGTGATCTCTGCTTAACTTACAAATTTATTTATTTTATTTATCTTATTTTATTTTATTTTACATTTGTTGACAGGGCTAGTCTAACTGGATACATGTCCATTTTCAGTAGAGGCCCGGGGAGATAAGCTCCAGTTACACTATTAATTCAAAAGAGATATAAAAAGAAAAAAATAATATACATAGTCAATAAAGATTAAACATAAAGATCATCAGCACAGGTTTTACAAAAAAAGAAAAAAACAATGCAGTATTACAAGAAACATATTTACATAGGAGAGGTTGGACAATTATATAGAAGGCCAGGAAAAAGAACAGATTCAAACTAATAATTAAGGTTGTTTTTAAAGGTAAATGGTCAAAGTAACAAAAACAACATGAAGTTAGTATACATACAAAGTGGAAACATATGTGGTCTCAGCAAGTTGATTATTACAGAAATATGTATTCTGTGGTAGTTATCCAAAGAGACAAGGCTAGATATCAAAGTAAGGAGGCTTACTATCACAATGTAAGGGTGTTAGGAGGAAGGAAAAAGCAGTAAGGATAAACAGGGGGGGGGGGTTAGTCTGGATTAGTACATGGGCATAGCCATTGAGATTTAAGAAATATTTTTAGTTGCTTTTTGAAGAGTGGTAATGATGTAAGAGATGTTAGTTTGCTGGGAAGCTTATTCCAGGATTTCCCTACAGAATTAGAAGAAAGAGAATCCCCTCCTTTGTTGTAAGATTTTTGAATGGATACTAGCAATTTATCTGCTGATCGAAGGGTAGTAAGATTTTTGTAGGGGGTGATGAGGCTACATAGAATAGGAGTATTACCTAGATGATACAAAGTCTTATAGGTGATAATAAGTTGTTGAGATTGTAGCTGATTTTGCAGTTCTAGCCATCCTAGCTGTTTAAGATTTTGGCAATGGTGAGTTCAAAATGGGGAGCCAGTGGCAAATCTGGCAATGTTGTTATAGGAGGTTGCCAATATGTTGAGGTTGCTTTTGGAGAGATTAGTAAAGATGGGGGAGGCATAGAGGAGTGTAGAGATCAGATGGGTATGGGCAATGGTAGTTCTAGCTTCTGGGGTAAGGAAAAGCCATGTCTGACCCAGCTCTGTTAGAAATGCTACATCTAAGGAAATCACAATCCCTCCACATCACATGCTCCAGAGACCTCAACCTCATTACCACAATTAACAGAACATGCTGGTGGGACAGGCTCATAATCCAGAGACTGCCCATGCTATGGAACAGACTTCCCATACATGTCAAGCAGAGCACCTCGCTGACCCTCTTCAAGAGGAATCTTGATGAGTGGATGGGAAACAGAATATTCACCCCGGGGATAACACCAGTGGCTTTACTTGGCAGAGGCACTGAGAACTAAGGTCAGGTGGCACTATGCCAGGGTAATCCTATGGCTAGGCTTGCAAAGGCCTCAGGGCCATTAGCCTAGCACACACCTATGAACCTATAAATCTGTGTCATATCAGAAATCTATTCAATCAGAATCAACCAGCACCAACAGTGAATATTCAGACCTGTGCAAAAGTCAGAACCTGGAAGGCAGTAAAATCTACCAGGCTGCAAAATACCACTGGAATCCCTTGTAAATACTCAACCAACATCAATGGCTAAAAGAATCTGCAACTAAACACCGACAGTCCCCTGGTCAACTAACACCAATGGCTGAAGGGATATTCCAGTGGTGATCAGGATCTACCACTTGTGGGACCCCAGGCTGTAGCCCCCAGCCTGCCTTCTAGACCATGGGACAGCCCACCCAGAGAAGAGCCAAGCTGTCTAAGCCTGCATTCCTGTCCAGGGCAAGCACTCTTCTTTGCGATTTAGTCTTCCAAGTCTGCCCTTACACCTTCATGGCTGTGACACCTACCTAACCTATCTACCACTTACTGGGAATGACAAAAACCTAAAAAAAAAACAGAGGAGGGAAAACAGGAAATTCCTTCCCGACCCCTAGTGCAATCACCCTTATGGGTCAGCAAGCACCTTCCAACTCTTATTAATCAGTCAGCACCTACCATTTCTAACCACATGCTATCTATGCCCCTTCCTGCTTTTAAGATGAAGGGTGGGAGGGTGGGTGTTCTGCTCTGCAGTTTGAGAAGAGAGTTTGCCCGGCTACCTGCAGCTTTTGAAACTCTTACCCTATTCACTCTTCTACTTTTATGTAAACTCCCCTTTCTCTTCCTAACCAAATTCCTGCCTTCCAACCCCCTTCCCCCCTGCATGCTGTTTTCCCCACAGCAATATCCCTGTGCTTATGGTCCTTTGATACACTATCAGGTCATTTTGACATTATAGATTCGTCTATTTTCTATTTTTCACATTGAATAGCAACCAGCTTACTGATCCAATATAAGCCTTGTGTATATTTTTATAAAACTGGTAAAACTTGGTGTATATTAGCTTTATTGATTTCTAATAGTATCCACTTTGGAAAATGATTCTGTAAAACATGGTGTTCTTCATCTGCTCAGTAATGTAGCTTTAGCCATATAGGTTGTATCAAGTACAGAATACAACTTCCAAAAATTTTATAGCACCTTCTACACATCTAAATTGTTAGTCAGTTTGAGCTAAGCTGACTGTGTCAGGTTTGGGCACCAAACCCTTCCAAGCTTTCCTGAAGTTAAAGAGAATGCTGTTCTACAGGCTTTTCAGGATTGATGGTTGCCTAACTCTGTTCCATTTCTGGGCAAATAAGTTTTCGGAAAATAAAACTACCACATATTTTTTATGACAGAAAAAATATTTTTTCCTGTAAAACGTAATCATTTTAGCCAGGAGGAATTGTTTTTAATAATAATCATGTGACTTTTATACACTTTTAAAATATAGTGTTGCTTCTTTACTTTTTAGATAAAAAGTTGTTAAAAGTAAAGTTAAACTATTTTTTTCTGCAGTAAAAGTTATGCTCTTTTACTTTGGAACTGAGGCAGATGTTAAAGTACTTTTCATTATGTTTTAGTAGGGGAAAATACCGTTTTAAAACTTAGCTGTTTTACCAACTATTGCTGCCAGGCTCCCCAGGAATCCAGCACCTTTTTCTGCTTAACTATGGAAAAACTTACTAGATTGTCATTTCTGCCTTCTTCTAGCCACAAAAAGAAAAACAAATGTTAAGCAGCCTTTGCCACCACAGTAGCCTGATAAAATGCCTCAGTTGCTTGTGGGCAACAGTGCTGTGGCCAAAGCTGGTTCCTTGGAACACTGTGTTTTTTCCTTGGTCCCACTGGTGTAGTCTCTACAGCCACCATAGACCAGGTGCTAGGCATGTCCTCTGTGGCTGTTGGAGTGCCTTTAGTGGACAAGGGACAGCCACTCTTGTCAGTCCTGAGCAAAGGGGCAGGGAGTGCCACTTTACATAGCCAGAAAGCTGTAGCAATTTGTAGGGAGATTATACTGGCAAAAATGGGTCTGTTTTTTTTTTTCTAAATTTTCCTGTCAAACAAAAAGTTAAGCATTTTTCTTCTTCTGTGTCAGTTACCATGCACTGGAATACTTTATTGGGTTTAGGTCTGGATTTAGTGCAGGCTGTTGACCCTTCCTGTATGGCTGTTACTCTGTTAAAAAAGGAAAGTATTCTTCATTTTCTGAAGAGATTTAAGAGTTTGACCATCAAAATGATTCTGAAAGTACAGATTGGATTTTTTCTGTTCGGATTTCTGATTCAGATTCTGAAGAGAATGTTGCTTTGGATCAGTAATTTTGAAGGATTCTCTTTCTATGAAGTGATTTCTAGAATGAATCAGTTGTTTCAGTAGAAAAACAGTTCTGTTTCTCAGTCCCTCAGGAAGTATGATTTGTTACAATGAAAATTTCTAGAACCTATCTTATCGTATTTCTCTGGCTCTGTCTGCTTTGGGGGATGCTTTTGTCACAGCCTGAAATTTTCATGAGAGCCACCCTGCTGCCCCCAGAAAAGCAGATAGTCTTTATAAAGTATCTCAGTCTTTTAAGATTTTATGCACTCATCCTAGGTCTCACTCAGCAGATATTGCTTTACTGAACCCAGCTATTGCTAAACATATGCATCAGGATTCAGTAAGGTAAACTTTCTGTGCAGGAATAGTGTAGCTATTCCTGCATGGAATATGGCTGCCTAATGATCTAGTAAACAAGCCCGGGGAAGTGCACAAGCATGGCTACACTATTCTGCCACGGACACAACTGGATTATGCTAATTACCTCATTTGCTGGTGAAAACCATGCAAATTAGGTCAATTAGCGATCCAGTAAGCAGGCAGGCATCTTTGGCAGAATAGTGTAGCATGCAGAAATGTATTCAGCTACTAGCCGAATACATTTCTGCAAAAATCAAAATGGAGGCATGAAAGCTCAAACTAAATCATGTATTTTAATCCTTAGGCATGCCAATGGCCAAATATATGGCCATTGACATGGACAAGTGTTGCAAAATTATAAAAATAAAAGTATTTTTTTGGCCAATCTCGGCCATTTAAGCATAGGACAGTGGTGTGCAAACAGGATCATGCCGAAAATAAAAAAATGTGAAAAGGCAATTTTAAGTGAAATCTGCATTTTTGTCATTACAGTTTATGCCATGCAGAATCAAAACAATAGCAGGGAACAGTGGTTGCTAAGGGAAAAGGCTCTGGGGTAATGCTGTAACTAGGGACTAAGGCATTGGGGCATGCTAATGAGGGAAATTTAACGAATCACAAAAAGAAGTACAGTGCCAAACTGCACCTAATCGTGTAGGTGCTATAAGGCAGTAGTGTAAGCAGGAGGAGCAGCAGACATGAAAAGGGGGTGTGTCATGCTTGGTGTAAGTACACTGGAGCTCCACGGCTCCCAGATGACCTTAGCTAAGCACAGTAAGCAAGGGGGCGTGTCTGTGGCTGTATTGACTTATTCCATGAAATGAAGAGTGTGTTCGTGTCCTGGGCAGGGCAATTTCTCATTGTTTACCTTAGCTAAATGGGTTTGCGTGGTGCACACCGGGTCTAAAATAACAACAACAAAAACAAAAAAAATGGAAATAGCAGGACTGCTTACATTTGGGCACAGGGTTTGCGTGGCTTGCTTAAATTGGGTGGAAATGGGAAGGGAAAAAAGGAAAAAAAAAAGGAAAAAAATGGGAAATAGCAGAATACAAGTAATAAGGTACAAATAACATAGCTGGCAGGTGGAATGCATCATAGTCAACCAATTATACAGGCAGCATCTGCAGCACAATGGTATAAATGATGCAAACACCTTACAGTCTGCTTTATTCCCACAAACTCTGCACCATTGGTGTACACATGTGGGGGGATTTTAACTGGAAAAATATTAGGTGCTGCCATTGCTTTGACCCATCAGTATGTGCTAGAGACTGAGAGTGGTGAGGAGGGTAATGCTGACAACCACCACAGACCAAGGACGAGGAGAAGAGTGTTCAGACCCAGCGTAACTTACCAGGGGCTACATGATCTGGAGATAGTAGAGCACTACAGGGTGGATAGAGACATACTGCAGCAAATCATCAACCTGTGCTGGCCTCAACTCAGACCTAAAGCCAACAGAAGGGAACCCACCCCAGTGGATACCAAAGTATGTGTAACCTTAAGAATCCTAGTTCTACAGCATGTGGGTGAGCACATTTACTTCCCCAACAACTGTGAGGAGAGGACCAGCCATATGTGTTTCTTTCATCATGTAGAAGAATACCCGGAGGTATTGGGTGCAATAGACTGTTTGCACATCCACATCAAAGCACCACCTGGTGAACAGGGTAGAGTCTACATAAACCACAAGGGCTTCCCCTCCATCAACTGCCAGGTCGTGTACAATGCTCAGGGCATTATTATGAATGTGTGTGCTGGCAGGCCTGAAAGCTATCACGACTCCCACACCTGGCATTTGTCACAGCTGTACCAAGCATTTGCCAGTGGGGACATCCCGTATGGCCATCTGATGGGGGATGCTGGCTATGTACTGGAGCTGTGGATGATAACATCCATCAGAAATGCACACACTCCCACTCAAGAACACCATAATGAGGCACACTCACAAACCAGGATCATTATAGAGCATGTGTTTAGGATGCTCAAGTCATGGTTCCACTGACTTGACATATCTGGTAGAGCCTTGCAGTACTCTCCAGCCACTTGTGCACACATGTTCATAGTATGTGCCATACTACACAATATGATCCTGCTGAAACAGCTGCAGCTGGAACAGCACGGAGAAGGGCCACAATGCCCCTCACCATTGCCAAGGTCCCCACAGGCACAGAGGAACAAGAAGAGGAAGCCCCTGAGCCTGCTCCCATAGGCAGATGGAGGTGTGCCCAGTATGCCCTGGCCTTGGCAAAGAGGCAACACATAGCACACACACTGACACTGTAGGGACCCAGGGACTGACACCTCTCTCTGATTCACACACAAAGTAAAATGGATGACACACACTTCACATTACCTGTAAATTACCATGTATAGGCAGTGTACTGTGTGCATCCAACATAGGCAGCCCTCAAGCACCATCCCCACAACTGCCACAAGCACAAGGCAAGTTAGTCTTCTTAACAATAAATGAATGGATTACCATGTTTTGGTAGCATATCTATGGTAATGCTGCATGCATGCAAGGGAATGGGTATATCATTTAAGGTGACAAATCCCACTACAGTATTTGTGGGGGGCCAAGTAAGGAGGAGTTCATAGGACACATGCATGGATGTCACCATGGGGATGCCATACTCACCTCCAGACTCTCAAAGCAAGTCAGCCATAGAAAACCATAAAAAATGTCTGGCAAAGGCACACAAATGGTGACAATGATGGAATACCTCCCTACAGACTTACACAGTGATATCACAGCAGGCCTTGCATTTGTAGTAAGACTCTCTGAAGGGTAAGAAGTCTGAAACTCTGTTGTATGGCATTACAATCTAACCTGTGGTCTCTAGTAGTATGCCTCTATTCTCCAAGACAGGGAACAATACTATGCTAAATGGAACCAAAATATAAAGCCAATATCAGCACAGCCTGTGCAAATGTGTACTGTTGACAGGTGTGCCCCCTTCCACACCCACATTCTCATAGAAATGCAGTAGCATGCAAGTTAGTAGGGTAATAGCAGCCGAGCATACAGTGCCAGGGATGCCCCAATCAACATGATAACTTGTTGCATGTCCACAATATGTAGGGATCAATGAGCTATGCATATGTGTGGAATACTGTCAGGATGTGGCCAGCGACTTCTCATGGCTGTCATGTCCTAGTGGCCTAGGTACAGTACTGTGGTAGACAGGGCCATGTTCCAGAAAATGCAGTGCCAACTATTTTGCATGTCAGCTACACCTACGGTGGGAGTTGTACACACTGTCCAGATGTCAATATCCATTACTGCCGGGAAGCTGGACAGGTCATGTACAGATGGCCTCACATATGAACAGTACACAGGTTGGAGTAACCTACATAGTGCCTACCATACCTCACAACTGTATAGACCTTTTGCAGAATGTACACAGGTTTGCATCATATTTGTGGTGTCTTTATTCTAAAATAGTGGTTGTCTGGCAAGTCACTGGCAAACCACAAAAGTCGAAATTCATAAAATATTGATGGATTGTAGTGTCTCAGACTTCATACCCTATAGAAAAATGCATGCTAATGCAAAATCTGTTATTGTATCACCCTTCCAGGCTTGTATGGCCAATAGTTACAATGGTCAGTATATTTGGGCCTTTGTTACCCAATTACTTGTGGCATTGCCCGGATGTCTGGCTCACATATGTAGAGAGGTATGGTGCCTAGTAGCACAGCAGTGCATTCTGTCACTTACCATTGCCATCCCAGGGGGGGTCGACTGCCTGGCAGCCTGGGAACATATGAGTGACAGAACATGCTGCCTTGCTACAGATGGCCTGCATCAGTCTCACATGGCCTACAGGCCTCTGGCAAAGGCCCATGCGTCACACATAGTGCCTTTGTAGGGAATGTCATGTGGTCCATACTACCAACATAACACAGTCAACAAAAGGCAAATGTAAGGCCATGCCGCTAAATGCTAGTAGCATACCTCTCGACCTCGTAGAGGAAGAAATCTGGACTAAGCCATACACAATGGTGGGATAAAGGCCCCACTATAGGGACACATTTGAAATATTGCTCTCATAATGTTAGAAAGTTGATAGAATAACAGAGGGTGTGTGTAGTAGCATGGATGCCATGAAGGGTGTGAAGTCTGAAACTCTAATGTTCTGTCAGTATTCCCTGACTGCAACCCTGAGTGATTTGCAAAAATGTGCTAGAAAACCACAATGCTAAGGGAAACCGACCAGATATATGAGGCATGAATCTGGATAATCTGTGAAAATCTATACAGTTGATAGGTATGGCTGCACCAGGATATGACCCTTCAGGTAAGAAGAATTCTGTACAACCAGGGGATCCCCAGCCAGTAAATCAGCAAGGTGCTGGACCTTTTACACAGCTTCATCAGTCAATCGGCTGTAGCCACACCTCCCAACTGTCCGGATTGTGCAAGAATGTCTAGGTCTGTACATCATCCATCTTGTATTTCTCTGGTAAATAACTGTGATGATCCAATTATATCTGTCAGTAGGTAATGACACAATACAGTACAGTGTCAAACATTCCATAAGTCAGAAAATGTCTGCTAAAACAAACACTGTAACTCAAGCAACTCATACATTGATAAGAGCAATAGTTACAGTACCCCCCTATGTTTGGCCCATTATTTCCCCATATTGGCAGCCTATCTCCAGATATCTTGCACAAACTGGTTGCAAGGTATGGCTGTAGCACACAACATCCTGGACTGGAGTACAACTATCCCTGGAATGGATTCCCACAATTACTATAGAAGGTCATAATGAGCATGCTCCTACACTTAGAGAAGTGAAGCCCATGTCTGAAATCACATCGGACTATATATCTCTGTATTGTGCAAATGTCATTGCATACACACAGCTACGTAAACCTAACTGTCTCCACACACACCCATCAGACAGGATTACCCACAGCCAGCTGTAGGTGGCACATATGTGGTATAGTTGCATCTGTTGTATGTGATACACACATATATATGGGCAACATATTACAATATGTCAAGCATACACACACATAGACATGGGGAAGAGAGGGACAGACAGTGATAAAGTGAGAGACACACACACAGAGTGAGTCATACACAGGGATACCATGAATGGCATAGAGTGATGCCCTGCTGCAGACAGTTGCATACCAGTTGTAACCACTGGCATGTGTCAGCATGAAGATGAGATTCATTGTCTGATGGTACTGAGGTGGGGGTTGGAATATCACATCACTTACCTTTGTGTGTGTGTATGTCTGTAGGTCTAAGTATTATGATGCCTTACCCACCCAGTACACTTCCCATTGCCCTACATTACAACATCTGGTAATGTCATTCACCTTAGAAGTACCTTTAGACTGGCTTCAGTCCTGTAAACTCTACTGCATGTGTGATAACTGTGTAATGCTATCATATAAATAACTAGATAGGTAGGAGTTCTAATCACAGTCCTGGCATATGTAACAGTGGTTGTGAGTGTGTGTGTGTGGGGGGGTGCTGTGTGTGTGCAGGAATAAATGTTTTAGTCCATTCCCACCCAGTACACCTCCCATTGCCCTACTTCACAAGATCTGCTGATGACATTTACTGGAGAAGTACTGTTGGACTGGCCTCTGCCCTATAAGCTCTGTG
Organism: Protopterus annectens; assembly: GCF_019279795.1. NCBI lineage: Eukaryota > Metazoa > Chordata > Ceratodontiformes > Protopteridae > Protopterus > Protopterus annectens. The sequence continues at coordinate 519,842,480 of NC_056745.1, forward strand.
GTGTGTGTGACAGCTGCATAACACTATAGTACAAATAACTATTTAGGTAGAGGTTCTAATCTCAGTCCTGGCAAATGTAAAAGTGAGTCTGATTGTGTGTGTGTGTGTGTGTGTGTGTGTGTGTGTGTGTGCGTGTGTAGGTTAAGGATTTTGAGCCTGTTCACACCCAGTACACGTCCCATTGCCTTACTTTAGCAGTCCTGCTGATGTCAGTCACCTTAGAAGTACCTTTGGTCAGCCTACAGCCATACAAACACTATGGTGCATGTGATAATTGCGTAACACTATAGTACAAATAACTAGTTAGGTAGGGTTTCTAATCTCAGTCCCGGCAAATGTAAAAGTGTGTGTGTGTGTGTGTGTGTGTGTGTGTGTGTGTGTGTGTGTGTGTGTGTGTGTGTGTGTGTGTGTGTGTGTGTATGTCTGTAGGTTAAAGATTTTGAGCCTGTTCACACCCAGTACACTTCCTATTGCCCTACTTTAGCAGTTCTGCTGATGTCAGTCACCTCAGAAGTACCTTTGGGCAGCCTACAGCCCTACAAGCTCTGTAGCACGTGCGATAACTGCGTAACACTATAGTACAAATAACTAGTTAGGCAGGGGTTCTAATCTGAGTTCTGGCAAATGTAAAAGTGTGTGTGTGTGTGTGTGTGTGTGTGTGTGTGTGTGTGTGTGTGTGTGTGTGTGTGTGTGTAGGTTAAAGATTCTGAGCCCGTTCACACCCAGTACACTTCCCATCACCCTACTTTAGCAGTCTTGCTGATGTCAGTCACCTCAGAAGTACCTTTGGGCAGCCTACAGCTCTACAAGCTCTGTGGCATGTGCGATAACTGCGTAACACTATAATACAAATAACTAGTTAGACAGAGGTTCTAATCTCAGTCTTGGCAAATGTGTGTGTGAGTGCATTTGTGTGTGTATATGTGTACGTTAAAGTATTCAGTGGCCTCTCACCCAGTACATCACCCATTGTCATACTTTACAAGGGCCGGTGATGTTCCTCACTTAGAAGTAACTTGGGACACCCTTCACCTTATAAGCTCCATGCTGTGTGCAATAAATGTGTAACACTGTAGTAGTAGTAACTAGATAGGTAGGGGTTTTAGTCTCAGTCCTGACAAGTGTGTGTGTGTGTGTGTGTGTGTGTGTGTGTGTGTGTGTGTGTGTGTGTGTGTGTGTGTGTGTGTGTGTATGTGAGAACAGTATCCTGTTGGTAGGGGTGTGTTTGTGTGAGAACCATATCCATTAGGGGTGGGGTTTGCAATTTTTTGCTGTTGCCCACCCAGTACATGTCCCAATGTCCACTTTAGAAGGCCCAGTTTTGTCATCCACTGGAAAGGTAGCTGTAGACACTCTGCAGCCCTACAAGCTCTATGCCACGTGCAATAACTATGTAACAGTATAGAATAAATAAGATATGCGAGCTTTCTAATCCTTGGATACCATTCCCCACTCAGGAATCATAGACAAACACACTCAGCTAGGCATCAACCCCTATATCACTAGGTGGCTTTCAAACTGGCTCAGAGATAGAACCCATGGTGTGAAAGCAGCGGACTCCATGTCAGATTGCCGACCAGTTATGAGTGGAGTTCCATAGAGGTTGGTCCTGGGTCCCCTTGTGTTCGAGATCTACACATCTGAAGTCCAGCTCAACACAAAGGGACTCTGGCTGACAATGTTCTCAGATGACTGCAAGGCGGGTGCTATTATTACCTCCTCACATGATGTTGACATCCTGCACAAAGGCCTCACTGAACCCTATAACTGGTGTCAGAACCATGGACCTTATCTCAATGCCAGAAAATGTGCCAATATCCCCTTTGAGAACAACATGGTTGCCATGAATTACCACACTGATGGCAGTCCACTGAACAGTGAAGTCATTATAAGAGAACTGGGAACACAGGTTGACAGTGAACTCCCTGTTAACCACCATAGTGGCACTGTGTTCAGAATGTCCTTTTATGTGGCATATCTCATTACTAAGGGTGTTGCATCCAGGAAGTAAGAGGTCATTGTCTGCCTCTGCTCTCCCCTCATTAGGCCAGTCAACAAGTACAATGGCCCATTTGGCATTTACCTTACTGGACATCTGCAACAACTGGAGAGGCTGCAAAAGTACCCCACAAAGAGGATCCTAGGCCTTAAACACTTGCCCTATGTGGACAGACTCCAATAATCCCAACTACTCTCTGTCTCATTTTGGCTACTTAGAGGCGATTTCTGCCCGACTTACAAAGCCATGTCTGACCCAGCTCTGTCAGGAATGCTACATCTAAAGAACCCAATCCATCCACACCATATGCCCCAGAGATCTCAACCCCATTTCCACAATCAACAGAACATGCTGGAGGGACAGATTCATAACCCAGAGACTGACCACGCTATGGAACCTAGGGTGGGCCATATGGTTGACATCATGTGTGTGTGTGTGTGTGTGTGTGTGTGTGTGTGTGTGTGTGTGTGTGTGTGTGTGTGTGTGTGTGTGTGTGTGTGTGTTTGGAGGGGTGTTCTATGAATGGGACATGCAGAGGTGGTGTGTCTGTCTGGAGGTGATCTGGCTATGATGGTGATGTGTGTGTCCATTTGTATGCACACAGTCATGCCATGTGGCTACCTTACACAGGGGTATGTTGGACAGCTGTGGACCATACATGGCAGGGTGCAGATTTCACTGTCTGGCCACGGACACAGACATGGTTCACTCTGTGCAGGAATAGCACTATTCCTGCATGGAGTTTATTGAATCCCAGGTATGGTCAATAATAATCCCTCTCCATTTGACAAGGATGGGAAGGCTTTTAATTAATATGGGGAAAAATGTATTCTTCTGCAACATTTGTTTTTTGAGTTCACAACTGTCAAGCTTGTATGTCGAAGTTTATGAGGATATGAGGGATATTATGACATATGTTTCCTTTCATAAGAAAAAAATTTGCTTTCTACAACTTGGCATCTTGTCTCTCTCGAGTGACTTTCCCACTGTTTAAAATGTGCTTTGCTGATGCCACTTTCAGGGCTGCTGTCACTGGAACTGTTATGAGGTGGTTTGCTTGGATACATTTTCAAAACCTGCCAGAGAATGTTAAAAATGAAATTCTGAATTCTTCTTTGGATAGAGAACTAGTTTCTTGACCATCTGGTGCAGATATCGTTAAAATGTGTGATGGAAGAGGAAAGCTGATTCAAGGAATCTGTTATATTTTCCATCCTCCTTTACTAAGTTTGCCAAGGGATTCAATGCTTCCTTCACAACTTTATTCAAAAAGCAAAATAAACAGTCCCAGAAAGCTGCTGGAAGACAATGTTTAAAAAACAATGTCAGGGAGGATCCGAACAAAAAAGCAACCCCCTCCCCGAACAAAGGACAGTCTAATAAGTCTGAATGATTACATGAATGATTTCCAACTTCCTTCCCACTCTGGAAGTCATTTAATTATTTCAGAAAGTCAGAACCTCCATTTCTGTCTTTGGAAACAGATTGTTTCAGGCAGATGGGTTCTGAAAGTAACCCACCAAGGTTAAATATTGCACTGGGAGTCCCTCCTTCCCTTTCAGGTGATTCCTCCTCACCTGACAGAGCAGACTTTTCTTTTCCATCTTGTCATTCAGGGTATGCTTGCTTGGGGGGGGGGGTAGAAGCTGTCTGTCTGCCCCAGTTAGGGGAAGAATTTTATTCTAGGATGTTTCTAGTGCCAAAGGTCAATCTTTCTGAATGTCTGTGATAGTTTCCCAAGGTCATCATGTTGTATCTTCACAACTTATTACCCCGTATTTCCTGCTTGAGTTTTCTACTGACCTAGTTTAAAAGATGTATATTGTCACATTCATATAGATCCAGATTTCATAGGATCATAGGAGAATACTAGTCTGCTGGCCCTAGGACCTTTACAAGCCTAGCCATGTTATACCCTTGCTCCCTTACAGACCAAGATATATAGTCTATATTTGCAATGTGAATCTAACATCAGCATGAGTTGCAAATCTAAGATCAGCACTGGCTGCTCCTGTCCAAGAGAGACATAGGTGACTGACATTTCTTAAGGTTTTCTGTATCTGAGTCATATTATTCAATTTTCTGTATTACCTTTTGGTCTATTTACTGCTCCAAGGATGTTTATAAAGTATCTGTGTCCTGTGATAGCCTACTGCAGACTGAAAGATATTCACATTTTCCATATTTAGACAACTTGCTTTTCTCTGCAAAGTCTTTTTCAAAGTGCCAGGAATATCTCCACTGGAAAAGGGATCTCCTAGTCCAACAAAAATTCAAATAAAACTTATAGAAGTCTTGCCTGACTCATCTTCACAACATTGTTTTCTTCAGGAGTCTCCTTGAAACCTCATTTCAAAGAGCTTTTCTTCCACAGGAAAAAAATAAATCTGTATTTAGATCTTTTCCTGAGTTTCTCCCCTCAGACTACCATCTCAGGAAGGGAATTACATGGGATTCTGGGTCTCATACATTCAATGACACTTCTTGCAAGACACTACATGAGAACAATTCAGTGATACCTGAAATCTCTTTGGTCCCAGTATCCTCATCTCATAACATTTCAAATTCCAGTTTTGGGATTTGTGTAAAGGGAGATTTTATAGTGGGGAAACCAAATTCCTCAAATTCCAGGTGTCCCATTCTCCCTTCCTGCTGTACCACAGTCAGCCACAAGAAATACCTCAAACTGTGCTTGGTGAGCAATGTCTAATGGGATAAAAGTGCAGGGTCTTTGGAACAAAAAAGACAGACCGAAAGACTCAAACATATAAAAAAAAATGTTAGCTGTAATAAATGCTTTCAATTCTGTCAACCATTTATAGTCTCTGAGACCTCTTTAAGGTTTACAGACCACAGCACAGTGATGTGGTACATAAACAAGCAAGCAAGGAAGTACCAGATTTTACTCTCTGAGCAGACTAGCCTTGGGAGCCCGGATATAGTTTTTCAGCACAGTCACACTCTACAGGTATGTTGCACGCCTTTAGAGCAAAATTGTGCAGATGGCAGACAAGCTGAGCAGGGCTAAAACAGACTCTCAGAAATGTAAACAGACTCAGGGGAATCTCTCAAGAATTGATTCAGATATTTCTGCCACTGCTCACAACCAGCAGTTGCCAGTATTCTGTTTCAGGACTCCATGCAAGAAGGCCTAGAAAACAGATGCATTTTCTTTTCATTGGTTAGGAATGTTTCTGTATGCCCTTACCACTAATAGGTTCATAGGTTCATAGGTTTATACTAGGCTATCTGCCCTAAGGCATTTATAAGCCTAGCCCAAATTATTGTGGCTTACGCCACCCCTTATATGAAAAAATACTGTGCCCATTAGTTTGTTGTGCCTCTGTCCAGCAGTGACCCAGAGATGAAAATAAATTCCTACTGCCAGTCTCGAACCCAGGATGTTGGTAACATTAGTCTGTATGATCTACCACTAAGCCAAGGATAATTCTGAACTTTCAGAAAGACTCCTCAAAGATCATTGTGGGACTCCCTTCTGGAACTGGCAACAGTAGTTATTTCTTCTTTTGTAAATGGGGAAGTGCAATTACCACCAGCTTCCTTATAAACTAGGATTTGCTCACACAAGCTCAGGGGTGTTTGACACATCCTAGCTCCAAGTATCTATAGCTGATTGCCCGGATGATAGAATTTTAATATTTTTAGGCACCTCTTCCCTGAAAATATTCAACAGGTAAAACTGCTACTAGAAAATCATATATTTGAAAACGGAGAGTGTTCTAGTTGATGCCAATAAAATAACCAGCACCCTTTTAGGGGATAGTATTTCTCTGGATCTACAGTATTTGTATGAATTATTATCCTATGTCCTAGCTTTCTCCTTAGACAAGGTTTACTTGTCGGACATTTCAGCATGTCTGCCCATGGATCTCCCCTTTTCAATTCAACTTCATATGAACATGCTTTAGAAATGGATATTACATAAGAAGCCTCTTAAGAAACAGATGTCTTCCTTTGGATTCTAATTTTGTGTTTGAAAAACTAACTCTTGCTCTATATGAACCAGCTGATCAGGTTGACTTGAGGTTTTTAATGTGAAAAACGGTGATACTAATTGCTGTGATCTCTGTATAAAGAGTATCTGAGTTGCAAGCTCTCATGGTGGGTTAACCTTTCTTCGGGGGCTTCTGGACTCTCATTCTTCCCCCTCCCAGTCAGTTTAATCTAGGGTAATTTACCTAGCTAAGGCTATTGCAGCAGTCATCAAATGAAAAACGTAAGAACATAGTACAGTTGAGTAAATAAACTTATCAAAACAGTAGATGCTTGAATGATTACAGCTGTTTCATCCATTCATCCTCCTTATTTTTTGTATGTTTTTATGCCAGGGTGTGAGCTTTTTATTGTTGTACTCATAGCATTGTCCTCTCAGGGCTTTAGCCTCCCTCTGTCTGTTGGCATGAAACCCTGAATGGCTTTGCATCCAATCCGTACTTTGTCAGCTCTTCTCAAACTGACTAACTGTTTGGGCATATAGAAGTTGCCCTAAAGCTTTTGAAGCTGGCCATCTGTTATATCAATAGCAGGATATAACAAGCACCTACTGTTATGGAAAGTTTACTCACCTACTTGTACTTTCTATCTTCCTTTGTAAATGGCCAGGGGCAATTACCACAACCTTCTTCACAAACTGGACTTATTGACACAAGACAGAGATTATTTTATGCACCCCACTTTAAAGCAATTTCAACTAACTGTCTGTGTGATAGAGTTTTAATACTTTTTAAGCACCCATTCTCTGAGGATATGCAATAGGTATGAATGGAGGCAAAGATACATGCCATTATGATTTCATATAATACCAAATTGAAAAGATTTTCTAGTCAGTGCCAAATTAGGAATCAGAGCCCTTTCGAAACATTTCTGTGTTTGGAAATGAGCTGACTCTAAAAGTATTCTAGAAGCAACTTGATCCTCTGTAAATGCTTTTATAAAGCACTGCAAGCTACATTCCCTTTCGATGTCTCTGCTATGACCATTCTCTAGCAGCTTTTGGACCCTCATCCTACATCTTCCCAGTCATAGGAAGCCATGGTAGTTTACTCCTGTAGCGAAGGCTACTACAGCAGTGATCAAATGATAAACATAGTACAATTGTATAAGTGAACTTTCCATAACATAAGATGTTTGAAAGATCACTGCTGCAGTAGCTGCTCTCTTCCTCCAATCCCCTAATTCTTCAGTATTTTTGTTGCCAGAGTATGTTCATGATTTTTGTTTACCTAGCATTTTTGTCTTTCAGGGCTCTAGCCTCCCTCTTTCAGTTGGTATGAAAATTCTGAAGGACTTTGTGCACAAATGATTGGTTTTCTTTAGCTCTGCTTGAGATGTTAAGAGTCTAGGCATGTGGGAGGTGCCCCTTAAGCTTTGGAAGCTGGACAGCTGAGATATCCTGTGTAGATCATAACCTGCATAGCTAAAAGCTACTGCTGCACTGATCATTTGAATGTCGACTGTTATGGTAAGTTTACTTAGAAATCTGTATTTTCTCTGCTACATGCACCCAGGAAACAAAAGGTGTTTTATATGGTCTTTGAGCAAAGTACATTGGATTTAGTTGCTGACCCTAGTTTCAGTGACCAGTCTATGCCTATCATTCTAAGAAGACAGCTGGCCTCAATATTTGCACAGTGATCAGGACAGATGACTCTGACAGATTTGGAAAGGTTTGTGCTTTCTTTAACCAAATGGTCTGTACTTTCTTTGGCCCTGATTGTTAGGCTATTTATTACTAGACCCATGTGACAGAAAAGCTATGGGCAATAGTGAAACAAATGAAACACCTGAAATAAGGCCTAGCTCGTGTGAGCATTAAATAAATGATATCCAAGCTTGCCCAGACAGCTGCTAAAACTGACAGTCACTAAATAATGTGATTTGCGATTCTGTTGATGCCTGTTTCAGACTGCTCCACTATTTTTGTACTCAGAAGGTATGCTTGGCATTGCATGCAGCTTTTCAGTAAGTATGTAAAACAAGGCCCGCCAAATTGATCCTAGGAAATTTTGGGACTTTGAAGGTTTTATAAATCCTTGAAGGAAAAGGAACATTTATTTTATTCCTAAATAAAACAGAATCTAGGTTAGTGCTTTTCCTTTTACAGAAAACAAACCATCTAGCTGAAACAATGCAGCTGAGGCTGTATTTGAGAAAAGGTAGTATAAGAAAGGTGAACAACAAAAGCAGTCTTCCAGCACATTGTTGAAACTTTTATTTACGTGTACCATTGACAGCCAACACCATTGTTGTATTACCTCTAGCCATCTCATGGTTTTAATTTTAGGAGGCAGACTTTCTCTTGGTTTAGTTGAATGTGAAAGGTAGCATCACTAATGTGCACAACATAGTTTGCTGAAACAAACATTTCTATGTCTCATTTCAGTTACCACAAAAGTTCAGATCCCTCTCTCTCTTCTGGTTGTAAAGGTAGTTCATCTAGTTATTCTGCCACTCCAAGAAAAATAACATTGAAGGTTCTTTCTAGTGAACATAGTGTTTAATACACTATCTGGTTGCAAAAATGGGATAACAAGTAAAGAACTATTTTGGGTCTCACAAATCTGACCTGGTTTATAAAAACAAGAATGTTCATGATGTTGACGGTGAAAACCAGGAATGTTTTTGATGTTCACACTGAACCTTACTACATCCAATTATGTTAGATGTCTAATGTAGAGGGTATCCATTTTCATATCCCCATTCTCCAAGTTCACAGACATTACCTGAGATTCCATGTATGGGCTTCACTTTCATTTTATCTCCTTACATTTTTGACATTCTGCCATGGTTGTAGTGTTCACCAAGTGTCCATCTCTACTGCTCACATGTTTCAAATTATTCAGGGTTCATACTTATTCATACAAGGATGATTCTTTCATTCTAGTAGAATTTCTTCATGGCTTTAACCTGATTGTACAGCAGACATTACTATGCTGTTATTCCTCTCAAAAAAGTCATTTCACTTTGGGGAGCTATTTTTGATTACAACAAACTAATATTTCTCTGCTTCTAGACAAAAGATAGAGAAAATGAACTTCTCATAATTAACTAAGGCAGAGTCTTTGAGAACATTTCCCAAAGGTGTAAGGTAGATGTACTCTTCCTTCATGATGATCCCAATATTCAACTTCACATAAAGAAATGAAAATCCATTGGTAGTTCAGAAGCCTGTTGGATCAGAGCCGCCATTCAGTAGAACTATTCTTCCCATGATTACTGCATTAAAAATGTCATTTTGTTACTTGCATATTATCGCAACCAGATTTCAGACTCACTACGTGCTATAGCAATTCAAAGTTGTAGCAGATGAAATCAGCTCATGTATGTGTCTTAAGTGTAATTCATGTCAGTCTGTGTTCTTTAAATGTTTTTCAGCGAAGTAATTTTAGTTCTGAATGATCACACCATCATGTAGTTTTGCCACGGTGTAATATTGTTCAGACACATTTCTGCCCTGCTTTCTTAAAGAATCGCAGTGAAAGTCAAACAGCATGAGAAAAAATGAGTAAAACCGCAGACAGCTTTTTAAACACTGCCATTGTAAACTTAGTTGGGGCAATCAAATGTTTGCAGGGACATAAATGTAATGAAGGATATGACATTTGAACCTGACACATTTATCACTCCAACAGTGACTGATGTCCTCAATTCCTTGCCCACAAAATGCTGTTTTTACATCTGAGACAGACACAAAATAATAGGACAACCACATTTCATGCACAGTCGTGCATGCTCAACAGGTATGCTTAGGGTGACAGATTTCACCAGTCAATTTATTGAAATGAAGCAGTTCTCTGTTGAGAAATGTACAACTGTACTTAAGTGATGGCATGGACTTAAACTGTTGCTGGTTGAAACAGCCACCAGCTATGAATGAGTAAAACTCATCAGACTGTTAGGGCAGTCCTGGTTCCATCATTGTCTGCCCCCGGGTGCCCTCAAGAAAAAAAGAAAAAGAATATATTTATAGGTAACACAGGTAGAAAGAAGTAGTAAGGAGTGTTATTTTCTCCTCCTAAGAAACTTTGACTACTGTTATTGGCAGGACTACAGCTTGGAAAACACCCGTTTCTCCTGTTCAGAATCTGGTTGCGATAATAAGTAAGTACCGGAATTTCATTTGAGGATTTTTCAAATTTCGAGAACCAAGGCTGCATCTCATCCTTCTGACATCGGGGACTTTAGACTCTACATGGGGATTTTCTATGGTCTCCCATCCAAAGGGAGCATCACATTGACTACAAAAGTATGCTAACAATTCCATGAGCTCTGTCAATACACAAGACTATGTTGAAAGTGTCAGCTCATCAAAGACCACACCAATGAGGTATGATATGTCAACAAGCAGGGCATCTTTCATTCATAATTGCTTTGAATGTCGAGTCTGACAATTTGGAAATGGCTACTTCAAGCATTTGTCCATTTATATATTCAGTTATCCAATTACTATGAATATATAGCAAGCAAGGAAATATACCCCACTTACAAGTGGATGTTAGACAACTACACTTTTCTGAGGATCACCAAAGTTTGTGGTGCTCCAAACGCACATCTGATCCCATCTGAAAATGAAATCATGACTTACAAAGCCATGTCTGACCCAGCTCTGTTAGAAATGCTACATCTAATGAAATCCCAAACCCTCCGCACTACACACTCCAAAGACCTCAGCCTCATTTCCACAATCAACAGAACAAGCTGGAGGGACAGGTTCATAACCCAGAGACTGCCCATGCTATGGAATAGATTTCCCTTACATGTCAAGCGGAGCACCTCGCTGGCCCTGTTCAAGAGAAATCTTGCTGAGTAGATGGGAAATAGAAAATTCACCCCAAGGATCACTCCAGTTGCTCTACTCGACAGAGGCACTGGGAACTAAGGTCAGGTGGCGCAATGCCAGGGTAGTCCTATGGGCTAGGCTTGTAAAGGCTCCAGGGTCATTAGCCCAGTACACACCTATGAACCTAAGTGTTGTGTCTCACATTCTGTATAGCTTAACTTGCAAACCATTGCCTCCTATATTATCCTGGGCTAAGATCTTCTTTATGCATTTCTTCTAATGCAAAAGCTAATGTTTAAAAGTGAAAAAACAAATACAAAACTATTTCTAATGCTTCTCTATAGCTAAGATTGCTCTGGTTAGCCAATTTCCTAATTTTCATGTTTTTGTTTTCCTCAGGATGTCAGATACCCACCACTAGAAAATCTCAGTTGTCTAAATGTGAGTGAATTTTTCTGTTTAGCTAGAACAATATGCACTACTTCATTCCTTTGTTTAATTCTGGCCTTGCATTTTCCTTCATAAATAGCCATTTACCTTCTGGTTTGATTGGATGCTTAAATTTTCCTCCTCTGACTTCTAATGATGCTTTAACAACTTAAACCCTAGTAATGCTTCTAAGTGTTTCTTTAAGATCATCCCCATGAAGTCTCGAGGCATCAAATGTTGACTTTTCCTATTCATGTTAATAATGCCAAAACACTCTTCTGGGCCAGATTCAGGAAGCCTCCGTGTAAGAGTTATAACTCTTACACGGAGGCTGCAGTTAAACTGTGTGATGTCAGCATGTCATGCATATGCATGAGGTGCATGAGGCATGCTGAATCACACTAGTAACCCTTACACGGTCCGTGTAAGAGAGTAGGGGGCGTGTCTGTAGGCTAAGCTCTGCAAGTGGACACGCCCCCGGAAGACTAGAATGGCTGAAAGTAAACAGCCACGAGAAAGGCCATGAAAATGTGAATAAACACACTATACAACACATGCCCGGACTGGCCATCAGTGTATAAAGTGAAGAGATGTCATAAAATTAAATTAAAACCTTTTTTTTGTTAAACCTCAGAATGTTTGCAACTGTGTGCTGGTGTGCTACTAGCGCAATCACAGTTAGCAGTCAGTGGAAAAGGATATAAGAACTAAATATGCAAAGTAAGCCAAGAAATAATAGCTTAGCGGTAGAGTAGCCACCCTAAGAGTAGGCAGGCAGGGTTCGAGCCCCTACAACAACCTTTATTTTTTTTTGTAAATAAGCACTAAAAAGCCCCCTGACAGTATTGTACAAATGTAAATGTATTCCCTTTTGTAAAATGGAATGAAATAGAGCATATATTTTGAAGTAACATAAGAATAAAAATAGTCAGAAATGTACTGATAGCTAAGCTGCCGTGAGACAGAGTGCCCGTAGCTGAGTAGTGTTTAAAAGCTGCAACTGCATGCCCGTGCCAAGCAGCGGTAAACAGGCTGAAACTGTGTGCAATTAGCTGAACATGTGTGTCACTAGCCAATTAAGATTTATCCCAGCGACACCGCTTGCGCCGCTCCCACAGGCTAACTGCCAGTGCGCATGCGTGAGCTCTGCGCAAACGAACGCAGACCTGGTTTAGTGCTTAAAAGTGCCTTTATGGCACTTTGATTGACAGGTCCTGTACTCACTTTGAAAGTTTGCTAAGAAAAATAAATTCCCACTGTCAGTCTCGAACCCAGGACCTTGGTAACATTAGTCTGTATGACCTACCACTAAGCCATGCCTGCTTTACAAGAACACAGTGCTAAAATAAATATAACATGTAATAGTAGGAATCAGTATAAAGGCAATATAAGAGATGTACTATCCAAAGCATGTCAGGTAGAGTTGTAATGGCCAAATTACTGGATTCCCATACTAGTTCAGTGTGAACAGAAACAGCACTGCTACCTGTTAGCTTGTACATAATAATGTAAGGTAATGTACATATGTGAAGGTATGTATATCTACACATACATATATATAAATATATATTAATACATATGAAATATAATCGTAGGTCTCAGTAGCCATACACACTCACTACAGGAAAAAGTTAACATAATTGCAGCAACCTGAATCTGCAACACAGCCTGACCCCTGTGTGACCTACTTACCCTTCTAACTGCTTACAGGTGGCCTCAGCACTTTGATTGACAGGTCCTGTACTCAGTTGGAAAGTTTGCAAAGTAAAAAATTCCCACTGTCAGTCTCGAAACCAGGACCTAGGTAACATTAGTCTGTTTGACCTACCACTAAGCCATGCCTGCTTTGGAAAAACACACTGCTAAAATAAATATAACATGTAATAGTAGGAATCAGTATAAAGGTAATATAGGAGATGTACTATCCAAAGCATGTTTGGTAGAGTTTTAATGGCCAAATGACTGGATTCCCATACTAGTTCAGTGTGAGCAGAAACAGCCCTGCTACCTGTTAGCTTGTACATAATAATGTAAGGTAATATACATATGTGAAGGTATGTATATCTACACATACATATATATAAATATATATTAATACATATGAAATATAGTTGTAGGTCTCAGTAGCCATACACACTCACTACAGGAAACAGTGAAGATATATGCAGCAACCAGAATCTGCAACACAGCCTGGCTCCTGTGAGACCTACTAAGCCCTTTAACTGCTTAAAGGTGCCTCCAGCACTGTGATTGATAGGCCCTATACTCAACTCAAAAGCAGAATATGAGCATACTAGTAGGCCCTACCACAAGACCATTGTAACACTAGTCTGTATGACCTACCACTAATGACTCTCATACAGGAATATAGTGCTAAATAAGTGGAACATGTAATAGTAGGAATGAAGATAAAGGCAATATAGTATGTCTACTACCCAAAGCATGTCAGGCAGACTTTTATAGTCCCAATTACTGGATTCCCATACTAGAGTAGTGTTAACGGAAACAGCCCTGCTAATTGTTAGCTTGTACCCAATAATGTCAGCTAATGTACATATATGAAAGTATGTATATGTACACAGATATATATATATATATATATTTATATAGCAATACATATGACATATAGTTGTAGGTGTCAGTATGCATACACACTCACTACAGGGAACAGGCAAGATAAATGCAGCAACCTGAATCTACAACACAGCATGAAGCATGGGAGATGTACTAACCTTCACACTCACAGAACACTGTCAACAGCATACCAGCATGGTCCACGCCCTACAATCTGAAAGGGCAATGCCTATCTCACATACCCTTTTATAGCAGTGTCCTGAAATCACAGTGAGACATGCAATTAGTACACACCCAGCTGCTTGCAATTAGCAAATGCTGCCTTACAATTGGTGCAGAGGCCATCACATGGACCTATGCAGATACCTACAAAAGCAATGAGTACCCACACTACACTCATGCAATACATTCATTGCACAAAACCGACAGAGAAAGAGAGAGAGAGACAGAGAGAGAGAACAAAACAGAAATAAAGACAGCCAGCAGCAAAACAGCAGCAGCAGCAGCAGCAGCAACAGCAGCAAACTTCAAGCAGCACGAGTGACACACCAAAAGCTGCCACAAACACAGGTAATGCAAAGTAGCAGGTTAATCCTGTGTATACTGTGACACCTCCAAATGTATCATAGTTCACTATCTATAGGTATGTCCATGAGATAGGTTGTGTGTAGATAGTCATGAAATATAAACATATGTAATATTGTTGTACATGTGGGCCATAACTAACACTTCCATAGCTTAGAACACAAGGCCAGTTGTGCATATGATGCAGTAGTTCCCAGGGTCAGTAGAGGTTCCTCCTCATTGGTGTGGGACCACTGTGTATGTATGGCACTGTTCAGGTACATATCCTGTAGTATGGCCAGGGATTAATATCAGTCTGTCATGTGGTGCTATGTCCTCCAGGGGTGAATGTAGCACACATCCAGGGATACCATTTCGTAACAGTGATGATATGTGTTCTGCAATGATGAGGGTGGCTCTCACCTGGACATGTGAGAGGATAGGGAGGTTACAGTCATCTGGGATAACTAATAACACGTGTGTAGGACAATGGGGGTACCTGCACCTAAACTGTCTGCAACATTGTTGGCAATATCTGTGCATTTGGTGAATGTGAAGCATCTTAACACTGCAGACAACAGATGCCTTCCTGTCATGTGAATCTGCCCTGTGCTGCAGTAGCCTCCTACTATTGTTATACAATATGCCTGTATCTGTAGTCCACTGGACAGGATTAATAAGTGGTGTGCAGTTGTTCTGGGTTAGATAACTGTGTGCACAGTACATGCAGTATGTGGGATGTCTGTGGTAAGCATATGCAAAGGTGCTGGCGGTGTGTGTTGTGGCTTCCACTGGCCCAGTGGGCTGCATGGATAGCATCACTGTCATAACTACTGAATAACTGTGTAATAACATGCATACATAGCAAGGTAGTGTATTGTGCTTGTGGTGTTGTTCAGATATGTATATCCAGGCTGAGTAATGTGTGTCCACATCACAGGGTTGGATGGCAGCACACATCCAGTATGTATGGATGAACACCCAGAATGTGTCACACGTGTCACCTGTGCAGACGTATCTGGCCATTACCTGTGCATCCCCACAACACACACACATGCAACATATGGCAGAAGTACTATAGCAGTACACACATGTTCATAGGTTCATACTAGGCTATCTGCCCGAGGGCATTTACAAGCCTAGCCCATCGTTTTGTGGCTTACGCCACCCCTTTAGTATGGGGAACCATACCCATTATTTTGCTGTGCCTCTGTCGAGCAGTGACACTGAGGTAATCCCTGGGGTATATCTGCGATCTCCCATCCATTGGTCAAGATTTCTCTTGAACAAGGCCAGCGAGGTGCTCTGCCTCACATATACCGTGATTTTGTTCCACAGCATAGGGAGTCTTTGGGTGATGAATCTATCCCTCCAGCATGTCCTATTAATAGCCGTGTCGAGGTTTAAGTCTCCTGCCCTTGTGGCTCTGATGGATCTAGATTTTTTAGGTGAAGCATATTCATCAAATCTGGGTTTGACATGGCCTTGTATGTTGGGCAAAGGTCACCTCTGAGCAAGCGTGTAAGCGACTGAATAGAACATACATGGACATGCTGGAGGGCAAATTCCTAACTGAGAGGCTCCCTTTACTCTGTAATGAGCTCGAACAGTTGAGAATGAACAGTTCATAGGTTCATACTAGGCTATTTGCCCTAGGGCATTGGTAAGCCTAGTAGAATGTGTTTGTCTTTGCCACCCAATCACAAGTTATGCTGCTATGCCCTTGTCCGACTTTAGTATACTATGCCTCTGTCTAACAGCGACATAGAAGTGATACCTGGGGTACAACTATGATCTCCATCCACTCATCCAGATTCCTATGGAAGAGAGTCAATGAGGGACTCTGCCTAACCAGTAGTGTGAGCTCATTACAGAGTGAAGGGAGCCTCTCGGTTAGGAATATGCCCCTCCAGCATGTCCATGTATGTCAGTGCTGAGGTCCAGCTCTCCTGAGCATGTGGCTGTATGGGACTCTGATTGCCTGAGGTACATCACGTTCATTACTGCTAGGTAGGACATGGCTGTATATGGCATGCACAGATTGCCCCTGAACAGGCAGTATGCCACTGAGTCCAGCTGGATTCACTTTACCTGGGCAGCATATGACATCTGTGTGAGCCATTGCATCCCCTTGATGATGTACTGTTGTCCTGTACCAGTTGCTGTAGGTGTCTGGTTAGGTACATCCCAAAAGGTACATTGTACGCAATTATAGGCCTGATGATGGATGAGTACAGAGGCACAATGACCTCCCCTGCCATACATGTGAATCAGTCATGATTAGCTGGGCTATATAACATGTCTGTCAATCCACGTTGGCCATGTGGTAGACAAATGACAGACCGCTACCATGTTTCTTCCCCAGGTCCCCAACTACGTCTACTGTACTCAATGGCCTAACACCTATGTTGTACTGTGCCACCAATGTGGAGGCATGGGAATCTGCATTGAATACTGATACCCCCCCTCCCTTGTTCAAGTGTCGTGGCCGACAAGAATGGTAACAGCTATAACGTGGTAGTACTGATGTGCTCCTGTGAAACCTGAAACAGGTTCATGTTACTGCACAGATATCGATGTCCAGAATGCTAGGTAGGGTTTTGGGTGCATGCATCCTTGGGTCTAGACGTCCAGTGTTGAGTAGCATCACTCTTACTTCCTCATCCTTTGTGATACAAATGGATGTGGGTTTGCCTTATGAGCCTTGCCTAATACAGGCACTATGGGTGTAGCAGGAGGCTCCACCAAATGTCAATAGGACTGTGGTGACAGGTGCAAGCTGTCCCTAGCAAAGCATACCACCCCAAGATGGCAGGCATTGGCACACCTGTGAATGACACCAGTATGTCAGTCAATTGTTGGAAGGGATCATCGTGCCTTGATATTGTGGCATTGTTCTAGGTGAGGGTAGGATGCTACTCAAGGTCAGGGTCAAACTGTCCCGGGCTACATGCTCAGAGAGCTCTGTAATGTCTCATGTCATGTAGTCCAGGGAGGAATGTGTCAGGCCATTCACAGCAGCATGGACATTGACTGAGTCATACCTGTACCTGCCTTGGGGTTACCTGATTGTTTGTGTTATGTGGCAGGTCATAGTGCCTGACAGGCTGCACACCATGACCCTCACCTCGTTAAGCCTGGTGAACGTGATGTGAGTGTGCCTGATGATAGAGGCACCTAGTACAGGTGTATGAGGTGTGTTGTTAACTGTTAATGGCTGTGAGTGTTCAGCACATTGGCTTTGTGTGATATGTGTTGCACATGTTCGTTTATGTGGTAGTGGTTGCCTGGATGTCTGCATAGGAGGTCTCTGCTGCATAGGCAGAGCTGTGGTCTGAGCCTACAAGTATGATCATGTGTGATCATGTGTTAGGTCCGCTGTTGTGTTAGGTCTACGTGAGACTGGAAGTGTAGTGAGTGATCCCCTTTGCCACGTGACTGGTTATGGCGGTATTGAGTAGACAGAGCCTAGCCTCCAGTCTGGTATATGGTTGCATCACTCACATGAGTTTGAATTTGTTGTTAGGAGGAGGGGGTTGTCTGTGTACATGCATCTGTTCTAACATTGTCTCTGGAGTACCACACTCACCAGCTGGACTGAGGAGGGAACTGACAACTGACCTCTGGACATGCTAGAATACTATTGTGAACTCTGTAATCACTAATGATTGAAAACAAGGTCCAGTGGGAAGTGAGGGTGTACTGACATTATCTACAACTGCTGACTGATATAAAAGTGTCAGTGAGCAAATGCCAGGTAACCTAAGTGCAATGTGTCACAATGAAGTAAATGCAACAATGACAAGCAGTCACTTGCTGTCATGTGTAACATGGAAGTACGTACAGTAAGCAATGCAGATAACAGTAGTGAGTCACAGATGTGTTGAAAAGATGTGTACTATGTGGAAGTAGCATACCAGTGAAATAACAAGCTAACAGATAACAAGCATATAAACAAAGGTAGATGCAGGAGGCCTGGATGTAGTGTTTGCTACAACAAACAAGGTGTAGCAATGTCAGTAAGATACAGCTCAGATATGCAGGCACTATAAACCTGATACCAGATGTCCCCAGCTATGAATGGCAGAGTACAGCCTATTGTCACACATGAGTGCAGACCACAAACCTCGTTAATGTTAAATAACTGGCCTAAAGGCCAACTGCCCATACCAGAAGTAATACACTTGTACACTGGGCCCACAATCAGCAGTTCCCAACTTCAATGGATGAAAGATATGTGTCCTGCCACCACAGTGCTTGCCACCAACCTCCCTAATGTAAAACAACTGGTCTGAAGGCCAAGTACTTAGTACAAATGACATAGAATGATAGCTACACTGTAATCAGGTTTTAACCAATCAGTAATAAGTAGAAGTTAACACTCCCTGTATAGAATGTGTACCATGTATTGTTGAGATACTATGCTGATAACCTGTTTGTGTACCTTTCCAGATAGACATGGCACCTAAAAGAAATCCTGCGTACTCTGCTGCAGAGGATGACGTGATCCACCAGAGCCTGGTGCGTGACTATGCCATCCTGTTCTCACGCACCACCCAGAATCAGCAGGAGAGGGCTGCACTGTGGCAAAGCCTTGTTAGCAGGATAAATGATGTTGGCATGCATGATAGGACATATGAGCAGGTGAGACATCACTGCAGTGATTTGATAAGAAATGTCCGCCAGCATGCTGCAGATATCCGCAGGCAACAGGCTGCCACAGGTGGGGGGGTGGCCACACATCCCCCCCTCACCAGACAGGAGGGGCTACTGCTAAGTGTTGTGGATCCAGCCCCAGAAAAACAGCAACCATCATGCATCCTGATGGAGGTTGGATCCACACAGCAGCAAGACAGCGAGCGTGCAGGTAAGATGCCATATTCATTTATTGTTATTGCTTTTACATTTGTTGACCCAGATAGTCTAGCTGGATATAAGTTCATTTTCAGTAGAGGCCTGTGGAGAAAAGCTCCACACATAATGTAATAAAGGCAGACAGACAAGTTGTCAATACAGACAGCCAACATAATAGAATTGTACACCAGCCTGTTAATTAAATAAACATACATGTAAGGAAGTCAAACAGTTTAGAGTCATACACAATGTACCGTTGGTTTCAAAGCAATCCTACCTAAAGCATAATGGTTATGCAATAAGGCAAAAGCCATATACATAATAGTTAGGGCTCAGAAGGGTAGAGAAGTAGAAGGAGTATGACAGATACAATGATATGGAAGAGGCAGGAGTCAAGAAGGGAAGTGAGGAAAAGAAGGAAGACAGTCAAGAGGAGGTGGGAGGGATGGGAGAAGTAGGTCAGAGCATAGAAGGACATCAAGGTGAAAGAAACAGGGTAGAAGCTAGTTTCTATGCACAATGAGGGGTTAAAGGTGAAGAGCGTAGGGAGAGGGACGTTAGCCTGGACTCCAAGAAGAACAAAGCCAGTGGTTTTGGAAGTACAATTTGAGTTGACGTTTGAAGAGAGGTAAGGGTGAGATTAGAGTTAACTCCTGGTATGTACATATGACTGTTCTGTACACTGTTACTTCATGCACGCATAAGGTGTGCATGTGGTATGTATCTGTCATCATGATATATATACAGACATGATGTGCAGCTGATGTGTATAAGGGAACTAGTGTACTACTGTACTGTATCATGTGCAAAACAAATGGCACACCTGTGCCCACTGACATTACTCTCTTCACACTTCCAGGTCCCTCCCATGTAGCAACGAGGCAGGCCATACATGCTGGTGAGTCTTTTTAACAGTATCTGTAAAACAATTTATAAAACTAGGAAGAGTAGTGTAACTCTGTAGTAGACATGCTGGTGACTGTGTACACAATAACTGTAATTGACAGGTAGTAAATTGAGTAGTGTAACACGGTACTGATGTGTGTGTTTACTGTGGGGTGTGCATGTGTGCAAGTGTGCCTGTGCCCAAGTGTGCATGTGTGTTAGTGTCCATGAGTGCATGTGTCCATTTCTGAATGTGTGCATTAGTATTGAAGTGCATCTCTTTCAAATATGTATTGAGACTGTAATCTGTGTTCCATGTTTTCCTCCCGTAGGTTCTGGTGCTGCTCTGGTGACCTGCAGCAGGGAACCTGAATCTTGTGCCCCAGGTACTGATGATGATGAAATGTCTGTAATGGTGCAGGAAGGTGTGTCTGGGTCCGCCATTGGTCAGCCAATTGACAGTACACAGCTTTCAACCCGTCAATGCGCACAGTCATCCTGCCGTTACATCCTTTATCACCATTGTCCCTAGGTGATGGACAGTCAGCAGTGGGCATAGATCAGGGTAATGTGGTACCTGTGGCACATGCATCCTCACAAGGCAGCCATGTGCAGAGGCCTCCAATGGTACCACGCAGACAGTCGCCCATGGGTTCTCGTGGGGGCATCCGTGGCCGTACTGCCTCTGGCCGACGTGCCCAAGGAGGTATGTCAACCTCCACTATGTTTAGAACTGTCATGCAGGCACAGGCACGTATGGAAAGGTACACCAGACAGGGTCTGAGGGAGCTGAGAGCATGTCGCATAGCCATGACAGACGGCATGCATGATGTTGCGAATGCTATCCGTAACTTCACAGATGTCGTTGACAGACGTTGTGGGGGCATACAACAGCTGCTCCACAACCAGATGTCCATGGGCCAGGGTGATGGTGTGCGTTTGCAGCATCGACGTGGCCGTATGCCAGCAAGAGTACCAGCTGGCAGTGGCCGCGGATGACAACGGGCCCACTCGCGCGCCTCAAGTGCCAGCACCAGCCCCAGCAATGCTGGGTCTGTGCTGTCATCCAGACGCCCCAGGAGACCACGTGGCTCTGGACAGTCCCAACAGGGAACTGTGTCCAGTCAACACACCCCTGCTTCCGATGACAGTACCCAGTCTGGGTTAGTACCGGATATGGCCGGTAGCACCCCTGCCAGGCACAGGTACCGTGTCCGTGCCCACAGACACTGATCTGGATGACCTGACAGGTGCAGTCTGTGGCTGTCCATAAAACCCTGTACATGGCAGCCATTATGTGGGACTGTGTGCGTGCTTACACACATGCAGAAACCTAACACCTAGGGCAAACACATACACACACACACTGCACCAACAACGGTCCACCCTGTACTGCTGCCCCTCACAAACACACATACACACACATGTCAATTGGTGTTACCAGTGGCGGCTTGGGCATACCTAACCCACACCCTGTGCATATGATGACACTGTGCCACCTCCTGCATACTACAACATCGGTGCAGGTAAAGGTAAACACGTTGCTGATGCACAGGGTGACTACATAGATGTGTATAAGTAGTAACATGTTGGTAACTGTTGTGTGTTGCAGTATAAATGTGTGTATATCCCATCAGTCCTGCTGCAGTAACTGTATGAATGTCCTCAATTGTTATCTGCACCCATACTACTTAACAAAGTGTACCAGCTGCACACCATCACATGCTAACATTGACTATGGCAATGTGCATCTTGTGCTGTTATGTAGATTCAGCTACATGTATCTGTTCTGTCACACATGCATTTATACACACCCTGCTACCCACACACATGCACACGCTCACCTGCCATTCCCATTATTTATCACCCTACATGAGTAGCTGTTGATACATGACAGGTACACATTTCAGAAGTGCACTATGTTGTTTACTACTGGCATCCCCTTCTCTACCTGTACTCACAGGGTGCAGGCAACCTCATCAGTTGGAAGATGTAATGTACATCAGGTACTGTAGTACCCTGATTGCCACAGCAAACATGTTTCCCATACGGAAATGCACACACAGACACATCCCACATCCACACACTTGCCACATTCAGGCTTCAGAACACTATCTAGGTATATTCGGGTACATGTGCGTGTTACAGTAGCATGTAACACTATACTGAGTACTGGCAGTTAGTTGTCTGTTGTCATGTTGTCTGTATAGAATAAAAGAATTGTTTTATTATCCTACTCCGTTTTGTGGACATTACTTGAACAAGTGTTACCTTACATGTGTTATCAGTACCAACACCTTCTGTTTTGTAGTTTTGTTTGTATAGGGTGCTATCAACATACTGCTTGTTAAGGGTAATGACCACCCTGCAGTGCATAGCCCCATGTGGCAAAAGCCACATCCCACCCCATCATTGTGCACACACACTAACCCCACCAACAGTAAAACACATACTTTCCATTTGCAAGATTCAAACCCATACCTAACTGTGCAATGACAGTAGAAACAGACACATTAGCAGAGTGTGCTATTTGCAGTAGTTGGAGAAATCTTTACTAATGCTGTACTTAGAGGGTGCTGACATCATCTGTGTGTAGGAGGAGGGATGTGCACCCTGTAGTGTGTTCTCCCAGTTGGCAAAAGGCAGTTAACCCTCCCAGCATAGTGCACACACATAAACCACACTCATACATTCCCTTTGCAGGATTCAAACCCCCACCTAACTACGTTATGACACTGAAGAAAGACACATTAGCAGAGCGCTATGCAAATTATTGGAGGACTTTACTACAGGTGATATAGTTATACAGTCCTGACATCATCACTGTTTTAAAAGGGGGATCTGCATCCTGTACGATACTGTCACGGTTGCTAATAGGGACATTTCCCACACACACACATCGATGTGTTGGAGGTTTGCATATGTGGGGGATCCAGAACACCAGTGTGATTAGTATATGGTTTGATTGCAACAATGAGGGATATACTCCCAGTGGTGAGCAGTTTTTACTCATGTTTGTAAAGATCAGCTCTAGTATATCTGCCCCTCTTGTGGGAAGGTTGGTTACCTGTTCCATAGCCAAAGAATGTCTGATCAATGGGAACCTTAGAGCTTGGGTATTGTGGCCTGTGTAATGTACACAGTCTATGTTTGGGTAGCTGGCATCACCCAGTATGATGGTGTTTGCAGAGTAATCTAAACTCTCCTGTGTCAGCATGAAGGCTGTGTGGGAGACCTGAGTTTGAGAGGGTGCTGTAAGAGCTCCTCTGTGTTTCTTTCCATGTGGTCCAGGGAGGTACGTCCCAACAGGTAGCTGACTGTGACCCTCCCTTGCTCTGTCTGGAGGCGCACGTCTGTCAACAGCTCATGTCAAGCAAGTGCACACCCCTCATAAATGATGTGGAAACCTTCAAAGGCCCAAGGCCTGTTGAAAATATGGACCAGACTGCAGATACCTGTATAGAGGCATTCTGTGGACACATTCAGGAATGCATGGATCATGAAGCCACATATGAAAGCATGACCCAATTCTCCAAAGGCAGATGTCCTGGGCGGACACCAGCCATAAACACACTATACAATAGAAGGATGGCGCCACTACATGATACAACAACCTCCCAAAATGTGAAGGCACCACTGATGAGTATTGGAAGACAACTACAGGCACCCATATGATTGTCTAAGGCCATCTTTGAGAGAGGATTCCACAAGCCACTGAGGATAATCACAAGGCTGCCTGTAGTTATGTTAGTAACCTGGGTGGTACTACCCAGATATGCTCAGAGGTAATACAATATGTCACACAAAATATAAAACACACAGACATTGCCATCATCCTAGTGGACAGGTTCAATGCTGCCTTCTCTCCCCACCACACCAAAAGGGAACATATGTCTCGCATCACAGTGCTTCCCCCCCTGACATCACAGATGCTCAGGTAAGAGATGTCCTTCCCAAAGCAATAAACACTGCATCAATGGGACCAGACAGTGTCCCAGGCTGTGTCCTACATGAACCACAAGAAGAGCTACACCCAGACATAACACCACTGTTCAATCCCAGCCTTAATACATGATATGTGGCCAGAGAGTGGCATACAGCAACAGTGGTCCCTCAACATGCAGGTGGTGCCGTCACGGATACTGGACACTACTCGCCCCATATGTCTGACTAGCTTTGTCTGCAAAGCTATGGCAAGAATCATCAAGAACCTCACATATCTAGATATTGTGGACCTACAGACATGTCACCATACACAGTTTGGCTTTGTCAATGGCAAATCCTGCCTATCAAACCTGTTTGCTTTGTTTGAAACAGTCACCAAGGCCACTGTCAAGGGGTAGGAGGTCCACACAGCCTACCTGGACCTTGCATAAGCCTTGGATACAATACCCCACTTGTGCAGTCTAGGGAAGCTCACCAGTGTACATATTAACCCCTATGTCACTATGGGTATTGCACAGTGGCTCAAGGGC
The DNA here is from genome assembly GCF_019279795.1 of Protopterus annectens. NCBI lineage: Eukaryota > Metazoa > Chordata > Ceratodontiformes > Protopteridae > Protopterus > Protopterus annectens. The sequence continues at coordinate 519,867,060 of NC_056745.1, forward strand.
AGAACACACATGGTAGAATTGCTGGAGCCATGTCAGCCTCCAACCTGGTACAAGTGGTGTCCCACAAGGCAAAGCCCTAGGGGCTGTCATGTTCATTATATATTTGTCATAGGTAAAGGCCAACATGGAAGTACTGTGGCTCAGCAAGTCACAGGTGACTGCAGACTGAACACCATAATCAACTCAACAGCTAACACACGCATCCTCCAAAAGGGACTCTTGCAAACACACGACTTGTGCCACAGCCATGGCCTCAATGTGAATGACAGAAAGAGTATAGTCATCCCCTTTGTCAAACACTAAATGACCACAATGTACCACATATGTGTTAATCCAGTAAGTGCAGACCAAGGAATTATGGACCTTGGGGTACACAGGTTGATAGCATTCTACCATTTGACAACAACATGGACAAAGTGGTTAGGTAAGCATGTGATATGGGCCACATCATCATGGGATCCACATGTAGGCCAGGGAGGACATTGTGGCCCTTTACTCATCCCTCATCATGCCCATAATTGACTATGATGAACCTGTCGGCATGCACCTTACCAGACACCTGCAGCAACTGGGGCTACCACATATCTACCTCGACAAGGGGATCAAAGTGCTCAAACAGATGCCACATACTGACTGGTTAAAGTAGCAGCAGCTGTACTCAGTGACATACTGACTCTTCATAGGCAATCTGTGCCTGACATAGAAGGCCAGGTCATACCCTCACGTAATGGCCATGCTGCATCTCAGAATATCCAGATCCCACCAGGATACACGCTGGAAATACTTGAACTTCAGGAGTGATATACATAGGACATGGTGGAGGGGCACATTCACAACTCAGAGGCACCCTTCATTCCTGATTATTATCCCAATAGAGGTTAGGTGGACTGACTCAGTGACTATCTTCAAGAGCGATATTAATGACTGGATGTGACATTGTAGGGTTACGCTGGGTATCACTTATGTGTCACTGTGAGAAAGAGGCACAGTATACTAACCTTGGAAAAGGGCATAGCAAGACAGATTCACAATGCATGTTGAAAGGCACGCACATTCTGGCTAGGTGGATACATGCCCTGGGCAGATATCCCTGTACCTAACCTATGGACCTATGTCTCTTTTTCACCATTGGCCCTATGTGCTGTCAATCACCAATGTAATCTCAATACTCCGGTAGCATGTGCAAAGGTCAGTTGTCAGTCACCTCTATGGTACAGTTGTGGAATATGTGTGTCATGTAGTAATGTCACAGCTGCCACATGTACACAGTCAACCCTATCCCCTACCCATTGATGTACATCACATGTATGAGATGGAAACACATGGCCAAACTGTAACAGCAACATACAAGTCAGTCAGATGCATGGACACATATGACTCAGTCATTGTCCATGCCACCACAGCTGATGTGGGATGTCGCTCACTGGGATACGTGATAGGGAACATGGAAGGGATCACTGAGCAAGTGACACAGGCTGGTAGACCTCTGACCTTGGTTGGCATCAGACCCTCACCAGGGATTCCGACAAATTACTGAATGCTAATGAATAAGTGTATCTACAACACCATAGCTGAATGGTTCTTAGCATGCAGTCACTGCATTGCTATGGAATACTGTCTTACCACTCCCACAAAGGTGAGAACATGCAGCTCCTGTACATTAACAACATGTAGACTTTATGCCCCAGACCAGGTGTGCATCCCTCACTACTAGGCTGATAGCATCTACATCTCACACTGTATATACACATCCCACATGCAGCATCTGCACAGAAGACCACGGTCATAATGTTACCCTGTGCAAATACCATGTATTCACATGTGGCAGGCATCACACATGGTAACTATTGAAAGTCTCAGGTACATATGTGTATTTGGCACACACATACATCATGTGTTCATTGCCATAACCGGTGTAATCAATGTCATGCATTATTGTGAGGGACAACCCACACACATGGGCATTCTGTGTGTGCACAACACACATGGCATGTCTGTAATCAAAAGCCATACATAATTGTGATATCGTTTAGAAATGGGTATGTGCATCCTGTAGTGTGTTTTCCCAGTTGCCAAAGGGATGTTTCTTTCATACACACTTACCCCCTTCACACACACTTGCCACCTGCTGGATTCAAACCCCTACCTAACTATGTTATGATACTAGAGACGGACGCATTAGCACAGCGCTATTCGCATTACTGGGGAATGTCCTTTCCCCTGATATACTTGTAGGGTGCTGACATCATCAGAGTTTAGAAAGTGGAATGATCATCCTGTGGTGTGTTTTCCCAGTTGCCAAAAGGGATGTTTCTTTCATTCACACTTACCCCCCTTCACACACACTTGCCACCTGCTGGATTCAAACCCCTACCTAACTATGTTATGACACTAGAGACGGATGCATTAGCATGGCGCGCTATTCGGATTACTGAGAGAATCCTTTTCTCCAATATACTTATAGGGTGCTGACATCATCAGAGTCTAGAAAGTGGAATGATCATCCTGTGGTGTGTTTTCCCAGTTGCCAAAAGGAATGTTTCTTTCATACACACTTACACACACACTTACCCCCCTTCACACACACTTGCCACCTGATGGATTCAAACCTCTACCTAACTATGTTATGACACTAGAGACGGACACATTAGCACGGCGCGCTATTCAGATTACTGAGAGAATCCTTTTCTCCAATATACTTATAGGGTGCTTACATGATCAGTGTCTAGAAAGGGGGATGAGCATCCTCTGGTGTGTTTTCACATTTGCTAGGGGTAACATTTGGACCAAGTGTGTGAGCATGCCCAGTTCAGCCTTCCTGTGGCATGTTGTGTGAAAGATGTCTCATTTATCTAAGTGTGTGAGCATGCCCAGTGTGGGCTTTACATATGTTGAACTCTGCAGCCCATCACATTTGTGGATGAGTGTGACCTTCAACAAATACCTCCAGTTTATGGTTGTGTGTTCTGTGCCATGTTGTGTAGTTACTGTCCGAATGCTTTTGTGTGAACAAAACTGGGAGTATACTGTGCCTGCAGGTTTTGCATGGGATACTTTGCACACAATTGTCAACATCCGTTCATACTGACCTAACACTGTAGCACTGTCTAGTGTAGTGTTTCAGTACTTTCACTGTGGTGGTCAGTATCCTGGGCTTCAGTCCTATCACTGATTTACATTTTCATAGTGTGCACAACAGGCTGGTTAGGGTCCAGTTGTGCACATCTGCACAAAGGCAGTGCCTCTACAGACCCTGTTAATTGCTGCCCCATAAGCTTAACAAGTGTAGTCTGCAAATCTATGGAGAGGATCATAATTGAGCTCATAAACAAAGATATAGGGGACATGCAGACATTGTACCCATCCCATTTTGGCTTGGTCAGGGGCAGATCATGCCTTTTGTACTGGGTTGACATCTTCAAATTGGTCACTTAGGCCATTGTTGGGGAAAGGCAGTCCATACAGCCTACCTTGGCCTTGCTAACACTTTCAACACAATACCCCACTCAGGTATTGTGGAAAACCCTAACAACTGAAATGTAAACCCATATGTCACAAGATGGGTTGCAAACTGGCTTAAGGACGGGACCCACAGGGTTAGAGTTGCTGGCACTATGTTAGACTCCAGGCTGGTCACATGTGGTCTCACACAGGGCTCAGTCCTTGGCCCCCTATTGTTTGTTATCTACTTCTCAGAAGTACAGGCCAACATGGGAGGACTTTGGCTGACAAAGTTTGCAGATGACTGCACACTGGGTGCCATAGTGGACAGTGCATCAGACACGGATATCCTTCAGAAGGGACTCACGGACACTGATAGCTGGTGCCAGAGCCATGGCCTGAAGTCAACTTGCAAAACATGTGTAGTCATACCCTTCAGGGAAAGCAAGGTAACCCCAAACTACCATATAGGTGGCAATCCTCTAAGCACAGAGGAGGTTATCATGGACCTGGGGACCCAGGTTGACAGTCACTGTTCTGATGACACTCACATTGCTAAAGTGGCTAGTAGGACCTTCTACATTGTCCACATGATCAGGAAGGGATCCACATCCAGATCTAGTGGGTCATTGTTCCCCTGTACTCTTCACTTATCGGACCGGTGATCTGGTACACTGCCTTATCTGGATGTATCTCACCTGACATCTGCAGCAAGTGGAGAGACCCTGAATGTCCCCAACAAAGGATAAAGGGTCTCCAACATCTGTCATATGCTGCCAGATTGAAGACACTACAGCTCTATTCAGTCACATACTGTCTGCTTACAGGTGACATGTGCATGACATGCAAGCATGTCCAACCAGGGATTAATGGACATGCTCCACCTCAAAATCGTCAGATCCACCTGAACCACTAGTGCAAGTGACTTACACCATAGCAGGGATGTACATTGGACATGTTGGAGGGTGGATTTATCACTCGGAGACTCCCTATGCTGTGGAATACAATCACGGTCCATGTGAGTCACAGCACCTTGCTGGCTCTGTTCAAGAGGTATCCTGACCTGTAGATGGGAAATCATAGGTTTACCCCGGGGATCGTCACTGTGTCACTGCTGGAGACAGGCACGTCAAACTAATGGGCACAGTACTGTTTCCATATAAGGGGTGGCGTACGCAACCAGACTCTGGGCTAGGCTTAGAACTGCCTTGGGGCAGATAGTCTAGTATGAACCTATGAACCTATGAACCTATCTGACCATGTTGCATTATGTTCATATGTGAACTACTTACAACGGCCTCATCCAACATCAGTAGTGTATTCCACAACATGGGTGTACATTGGCAAATACTACCGATGTGCCCAAGGCCATTTCTAATGCTTATTGGATAGTGTGTTTGTCCATCAACACATCGTAAGTGCAGTTTGACATGACATATGTCTTGTTTTGTATACTGTGCCTCTGTCTACCTGTGACACAACATTGATACCCAGGGTATACCTACCATCTCCCATCCACTCGTTAGGATCCCTGTTGAGTAGAATCAATGAGTGACTCTATGGATAACCTGTACTGGTAGTTTACTCATGCGTGGGGGTGGCTTCTGTGTTATGGATAATGCAGTACAGCTTGTCCTATGTATGTCAGTGCTGGGGTTCAGGTCCCTCATGTGCATATCTCCCTGCCATTCACATTGTACAAGGTACGGCATGTGCATTGCTGCCAGCTTGGACATGGCTTTCTACATCAGGCACAGCTTGTGTCTGGGTGGCCAGCATGGCAGTGTGTGGAGCTGAATTCTGTTTAATCAGGCGACACATTACATGTGTTCCAGCTCTTTGATACTTCTGGTGAGGTACTGTTGTGGACTTTACAGTTGCTGAATGTATCTGCTGAGGTACACCCCACAGGCGCTGTTGTGGTCATTTGTAATGCTGCTGAAAGATAACTGCAAAACCACAATGACCTCCCGTTAGCTAGATGTCATAACCATCATGATTAGGTTGGTATACGGATTGTTTCTGTTAACCCTACAGCCACATTTTTGTCCAATGCAGGATATCTATCACCTTGTGTCCCCCATTCTGGCATTACATGTTAGGTATGTCATGGGTCGACACCTATGTGGGAATTGGTGGTCACTTACTGGATATCCACAGAGGCTGACTATACTGTTTTCACCATTTAACATGCTGACATGGCTATGGCACCAGTTGTCTGTTTCTATGTGGCCCTTTAATGGATGCCTGTGTCAGCTGGTGTATCGGATATGTCAGGGCTTGTTGTCCTCTACAAACATGTTCCAGCACAGTCCTTACTTGTTGGCCTGTACCTATGGGGCATATATACCAGATGGTGAAGGTCCCAGGACCAAGCTTTGTGGGATGCCTGTTATATGTGGTTTGTAGTCTGACATGGCTGCTGCATGTCTGACCATGTCAGTTCTGTCGTTGGTCTGGTTTGCAACCCCTCTCATGACATTGGGGTGTATATATCAGCTGGTGAGCAAATCTATACGGAACACATAGGGTATTGTACAGAAGGCTTTGCAAGGTCCAGCTACACTGTGTGGACCACATTGCCCTCATCACTGACTTCAAGTACTGTTTCAACTGAGTCACACATGTTTAGGGGTGGGGTCTGCACTTTGTAAACCCACACTGGGTAGGGTCGGGTGTCAATAGATCCACAATATCATTATGTCTGTGGTACATGCTGGTCCTTTCCATAGCTGTGCAGACCAAACCTCTCATGATTCTGTGGTGGTTGTTTTTACTATCCATTCAGGAGACACCTTTGTTGAGAACACCCACTGTTGTTGTACACTGCTCTTTGGGTGCGTACCCTGTGGTAAGGGTGACATAATGGCAGGGAGGCGGCAGTCTGGTGGAGAAGGTATGTGGCATTGTGGGAGGGGCGGTTTGCACTGCACATGTCAGGATGTATGTTGGCCATACCTGTGTGTGTCTGGTATGTTGTTTGTAATATCTGTGTGATCCGGAGCATATCCAGGAATCAACAACATGCTTACTACCATCATTTGCAACAGCCTTGGGGTTATCTGTAGTGTCCTGTACAATCTGTATCATAATGGGTTCATACTAGGCTACCCCCCTAGGGCATCTGTAAGCCTGCATGTCCATTTTGTTTGATGGATTCTGGGGAATTGTCTACACCTGTGTCAGTGCTAGTATGATACCAGGGTATAGTGACAAACAGCTCAGAAGCTGACTTCACACTTCTTCGGACTGAGATGGTATCCATTAAGCCCACTGGGCCAGTGGAAACCACAACACACAATGGTGACTCCTGCACAGACACTTTCTACGGACATCTCCGAGTAAGCATGGACCATGCAATCACAAATGAGAATGAGACCCTCACCACCAAGGGAAAGTGGCCTGTCTGGTGGACCCCAGCCATAAACGAACTGTATAACAGATGAAGGATACTAATGCAAGACAGAGCTACATCTCCAGAATGTAAGGCAGCTGTGATCAGCAGTAGTAGAAAGCTACATTCTCACATAAAGACACCCAAGTTCAACTTGGGGACATAAATCACCACAGACGATGAAGGTAACCACACTGCTTTCTTCAGTTATGTCTGACGCCTGGGTGGGAACCCTCATATATGCTCAGATTTGGTACACAACAACTTATATTCCAGGGACCTGACAGATATTAGTGACACCCTGGCAGACCAGTTCAGTGCAATGTACCCCCCCCCTCACCCCCAAAACATGATAGTTATCACAGCTGTATGTAACCTCACTGTCATCCTGGATGTCCATGTGAGAGCCGCAGTCAGCAAAGACGAGTACACAGCATCAATGGGACCTGATGGTATCCCCAGTTGCATGCTATGTGAACTACAGATGGAGCTAAACCTGTATATGCAGATGCTATTTAACCTTAGCCTTGCTACAGGATCTGTACCTGAACACTGGCGTATGGCAACAGTGGTCCCACTCCACAAAGGAGATGCCTCCACAGACCCTGGCAGCTACCACCACACAAGCTTAAACAGCCTTGTCTGCAAAGCTTTGTGAAGGGTCATTATGGAGCTTCCACACAGAGACATTGGTGTCCTACAGACCCTTGATCCCACCCAATTCAGCTTTGTACAGGGCAGATCCTGTTTTGCACCAAGTTGACTACTTTGGAACTGTCAGTAGAGCCGTTGATGAGGGCTACACAGTACACACAACCAACCCGCTTGGCTAAGGCCTTTGACACAATACCCCACTCAGGCATCATAGACAAGCTCAACAGCTGAAATATAACGCCATATGTCACAGCATAGGTTGCAAAATGGCTCAGAAACAGAACCCATAATGTCAACATTGCAGGTGCCTTGTCAGGTTCAAAGCCAGTCACAAGTGGTGTCCCACAAGGTTGTGTCCTGGGACCTCTCTTATTTGGTATTTACTTTTCAGATGTGAAAGCAAACATAGGAGGGTTGTGGCCGACAAAGTTTACAGATGACTGCAACCTGGGCACCATAGTGAATATATCAGCCAGCACACACATCCTACAGACTGCCGTCACACAGACAGATAGCTGGTGCTGGACTCATGGCCTGAAACTGACTGCAACTGATGTGTAGCCATCCCCTTTGGGAGGAACACAGTACCCACAGATCTGTACATAGACAGCAACCCAATGAGTACAGAAAACAAATCAGACAGCTGGGGACACATGTAGATAGTGACATCTCATTTGACACCCATGTTGCCAAAGTTGTTTGACAGACTTTCTATCTTGGCCACCTTATCATGGAGGGTATTCCATCCAGACCATAGGAGGTCATTGTACCACTATACTTCTCCCTTATCAGGCCCATGCTTGAATACAACGCCCCATTTGGTATGTACCTCAACCAGCACTTGCAGCAGCTGGAGAGACCCCACAAGTACCTTACCATGAAGATCAGGGATCTACAACACATGTCATATACTTCAAGAATAACTAAGAACAAGCTTTTTCAGTGTCATACCACATACGTACAGGTGACCTATGCCTGACATACAAGACCATGTCCAATCAGGATTTGGTAGACATGCTCCACTGCAAGCAATCCACATCCACCAGAAACATGGGAGCTAAAGATTTGAACCTCAGCACATACATGTATAGGACATGCTGAAGGGACAGAGTCATAACTCAGAGGCATCTCAAACTCTAGCAGAGTATCCCAGTTCATGTTAGACAGAGTACCTCACTGACTCTCTTCAAGAGACATCTGGACAGCTGCATGTGGACAGGGGCACAGACTAGACAGAGGCATAGTCACATTATTCAATTATGTAAGGTGGTCATAATGTGTCACTACTAAGTCAGAGGCACAATATTTCGTATCTATGCAGTACACATATTACCACTATGAGGGGTGGCAATAGCAATATTCATCAAAGACACCCTCACCTCATGGTTGGTGGCAACACACAATGCATTGGACACCATCCGGGTGCAATTAACCATAGGCAAGACTGCTCTGCAGTTTGTAGCATGTTACAGGCCATCCTCTGAAACTCAGGTACCTCACAGAGCTTTCATGAAAACAGTGGCGGGGATACATGTACCTGCAAACACCATCACACTGGGTGATCCCAACTATCCAAATATAGACTGGGATCAGTACTACAGCCCCAACACTCTAGCCCACAGGTTCCTAGAGTTCATACACTCACATGCCATGGAAGAACTAGTCACCATCCCCACAAGAGGAGACAACATAGTAGATCTCATCATCACAAACATGGGCTCACAATGTTCAACACCAGAGGTATACCCATCATTGGTGAGATCAGATCATAACCTACTCTCAGTGGAAGTCCACATCCCACCCCCACCCCAGATAGAAAAGACCACAGTGCAGAACTTCTCAGAAGCCGACTACACACTTCTAATGACTGGTGTGGTCTCTTTCAAAGCCCCCAAGCCAGCAGACACCATTACCCAAGCCACTGTATCACTTACAACTGCCTTCTACCAGCACCTTCAGGACTGCATGGATGAGGCAATCCCAAACAAAACACAGACTCGTTGTACCAGAGGCAAGCGTCCAGTGTGGTGGACCTCAGCCATAAACAAGCACTACAACACAAGGAAGGAGGTACTACAAGATAGAGCGATATCCGTGGAAGGGTAGACACCCCTGCTCAATATAGGTGAAACACTGAGTTCCCACATGAAATCATCCAAGGCGAATATTGGGAGTAAACCCACTAAGGACTCACGGGACAACCATGAGGCCTTTTATACATACGTTACACACCTGGGAGGAAACTCCCAGATATGCTCAGAATAGGCTCAGAATGCTGTAAATATCACTGAACCTACAGACATTGCCAACATACTGGCTGACAGGTTCAGTGCAGATTTCTCCCCCCACCCCTCCACCACAACTGGAGAGATATGTATGAAAGAGGATTGTAGCCCCCCAAACATCTCAAATGCTCAGGTGGGAACTGCTCTATCCAAGGGAAAGAACACAGCATCCATGGGACCAGATGGTGTCCCTGGTTTTGTGCTCCATGAACTCACTCAAGAATTAAACCCGCAGTCAGGGCAGCTGTTTGATCTTAGCCTCAACTCAGGATATGTTCCCAAGGAGTGGCATATGTCAATGGTGGACCCACTTCACATGGGGTGCCTCCACCAACCACGGAAACTACCATCCCATCAGCTTGACAAGCAGGGTCTGCTAAGCTATGGAGAAGATCATAATGGAAGTCATAGATGAGGACATAGGGGACTTGCAGACATTAGATCCAACCCAGTTAGGCTTTGTCGAGGGCAGATCATGCCTTTTAAACTTGGTTGACTGTTTCATAACAGACACCAAGGCCATTGACAAGGGCAAGGCACTCCACACAGCCTACCTTGACCTGGCAAAGGCTTTCAACACAATACCCCACTCGGGTATCATTGAAAACATCACCAGCTTAAATGTGAACCCATACATCACAAGATGGGTTGCAAACTGGCTACGTGACAGAACAGACAGGTTCAGACTTGCTGGTGCCATGTCACACTCCACAACTGTCACAAGTGGTGTCCCACAGGGCTCAGTCCTGGGCCCACTATTGCTCAGCATCTACTTTTCAGAAGTACAAGCAAACACAGCAGGATTATGGCTGACAAAGTTTGAAGATGACTGCAAACTGGGAACCATAGTTGGACACCCATCTGACACAGACATCCTTCAGAAGGGTGTCATAGACACGGATAACTGGTGCCAGAGCCATGGCCTTACATTAAACACTAAACAATGCATAGCCATACCCTTTGGGAAGAACAAGGTTACCACTAGTTCCCATGTAGGTGGCAATCCTCTAAGCACACAGGAGGTTATCAGGGACCTGGGCACCCAGGTTGACAGTAACCTTTGTTTGACACTCACGTTGCCAGGGTAGTTAGGTAGAACTTCTACATTGCCCACCTCATCATGCAGGGATTCACATCTAGATCCAGGGAGGTCATTGTTCCCTGTACTCTTCACTCATCGGACCATTGATTGAGTGCAATGCCCCATTCAGCATGTATATGACCCGACACCTATGGCAATTGGATGGGCCCACAAATTCCTCGACAGGAGGAGAAAGGGTCTCAAACATATTTCTTATGCTGCCCGACTGAAGGAATTCCAGCTTGATTCCGTGACTTACCGTCTGCTCAGAGGTGACCTGTGCCTGACATCCAAGGCCATGTCCAAACCTGAGTTAATGTACACGCTTCACCTCAAGACCTCTACATCCATCAGAACTACAGTGGCAGGAGATTTAAACCTCAACACAGATATTAATAGGATGTGCTGGAGGGACAGATTCTTCAACCAGAGAGTCCCTATGCTGTGGAACAACATCCTGGTACATGTGAGGCTGAGTACCTCACTGGCTTTGTTCAAGTGAGATCTTAATCAATGGATGGGAGATTGCAGGTATGCCCCAGGGATAACCTCAGTATCACTGCTTGTCAGAGGCACAGCAATATAATGGGCAAATTATCCGTCAGAGTGAATGGGCGGCAGACTCCACGGAACTCTGGTCTAGGCTTATGAATGCCCTAGGGCAGATAGCCTAGTATGAACCTGTGAACCTGTGAACATAGGCCTGGGGCAGTTCCTGCTATTAGGACAGTGGTCTGCAGCAAGCTATATAGTAGTAGTCAGTTTTAGCCATTGGTGTTTGACCATGGCTAATGCATGTTGCTTCTTGTTGTGGTAACAACAGGGGTGTGTGGTTATCCATGCCATTTATTGGTAGTCACCCTCATTTTGTATCTTGTTCCATGTTTTTGCACATGTACATCACTGTATGAGGTGTGACCCTGGTAGTGTCAGGGTGCTGATGTGGGCTTTGACCCTGTTTTCTATTACAGCACTGATATGTGCATTCCCTATACTGTGTGCATTTACACTGCACACATCTTGCTGTTTATACCTTTGGCATTGGGTAGCATTACATCTAGGTTCCTATCCCTTGTGATAGCTATGAGGTGGGTTTGTGTTTTGTGGTTTATGATTGGTGAGGGTGGATGTTAGTCATGGTCCTCAGGTGTGCATATGATACATGGTGTTACATTACTTAACACATGGCATTCATGCCTCGGGTGGTGCTGCAGGGCTGCCTCTGTCGGATGCACATACTACACTCCCTGTACGTTTGGAAGCAGGTTGTGTCATGTTAGGCATCCCTGTTACTGTATGAGTGAGTCAGAGCGGGTATCAGTCCCAGTGTTCCTACTGACCAAGCATATGTGCTATCGTTGCCTCTTTGCCAAGGCCAGGGCATACTGGGCACGCCTCCTTCTGCCTACTGGGACAAGGTCAGGTTGTTCCTCCTCCGAGTCACCCCCTGCCTGTGGTGGCCTTGGCAATGGTGGGGGGATGTTTGGCCCAGCCCTGTGCTGGTCCTGCTGCAGCTGTTTCCGCAGGATCATATTATGTAGCATAGCACATATCATGATCATTTGGGTACATGTAGTTGGTGTGTACTGCAAAGCTCCACCAGACGTATCCAGACACCGGAACCGTGACTTGAGCAGCCCAAACACACGCTCTATGATATTACGTGTTTGTGCGTGTGCCTCATTATGGCGTTCCTGTTCGGGTGTGTGTGCATTTCTGATGGGTGTCATCAGCCACGGCTCAAGTGCATAACCAGCATCCCCCACTAGGTGTCCGTGTGGGAAGTCCCCATTGGCAAATGATTGGTACAGCTGCGTCAGATGCCAGATGTGGGAATCGTGGTAGCTCCCAGGGCAGCCAGCACACACATTCATTATTATGCCCTGGGCATCACACACGACCTGGCAGTTGATGGAGGGGTATCCCTTGCGGTTAATGTAGACTCTACCCGCTCACCGGCTGGTGCCTTGATGCGTATGTGCGTGCAGTCTATTGCACCCAGCACCTCAGGGTATCCCGCTATTTGCTGGAAGAAAGGCATATTGCTGGCCACAACCTCACGGTCATTAGGGACATATATATGATCACTGACATGTGGTGACATGGCATCCAGGAACTGGTGCAGTACCCTGGAGGCTGATGCCTGTGATATCCCCATCATATCACCAGTTGGTCTCTGGAAGGTACCTGTTGCTAGTATTCTTAGGCCAACACATACCTTGGTTTCCACTGGGATGGGTTCCCCTCTGTTGGTTCTGTGTGTGAGGCGTGGCCTGCACAGCTCAACAATCTGCTGCAGGAGCTCTCTGTCCACTCTATAGCGCTCTACTATCTCCAGCTCATGTAACCCATGGTAGGTGACCCTGGGCCTGTATACTCTTCTCCTTCTCCTCACTCTGGGTTGTCTGTCAGCATCTGCATTATCACCACCCTCAGCAATTCGCCTATGTCTGATTATAACAGCTATGGCAGCCCCTAGCATTTCTGCTCTGAGTTCAGCTTTTTTTCAGTTTTCAATTCTGATAGCTTAGTTTCTGGCAGTATCTCTTGTGAGAAACAGCCTGCACTGCTCTTTGTTGTGTTTTAAGTGCTGAGTTGGGCTTCTAGTCTGCCTGTGTAATTGCCTGCTTCCAATTGTTTCCACCAATTAACTCCAGCAGTATTCCCTGGCAGTTTCCTGTATTTTGGTTGTTTCCTGCTTCCTCTCTGTTTCCTGAGGGGAGCAATGTGCACACCAGCTTAAACACGCTCACAGTCACTTAAACGCCAAGACACATCCTTACACGGTGTTAGCTAGGCTGATTCATGCTAAAACGGCGCACATTGCCTTACACACGTGCACGCCCGCGCAAACAATGGTAAACAGTTTGAAACACGCTCCACCATGTCGAACCTGCCTTACACACACGCGCACCGCGCATGCACGTATATCAAGAAACTTTGAGTGTAGGGATAGCGTATGCCCTCAATTTCTTCACTTTCCTAGTGTTCTGTTGGGACACACCTCCCTCCCTGATGTCTGTCTGTCATCTCTTACCTTACATTGCCCTCCAATCTGGTACATTTCTTTCTATCCTTCACCCCCATGATGTCACCTACCTCTTACTCTGTTCCTCCCCCTTCTCTAACTCTTACACTACTCAGAAAGTGCTCATTACCTATGTGGCAGTGTGATTCAGTATTGTAACCCTCATTTACATAGGATTGCCTAGTAATGCTTAGTTACATATCTTACACGGAGCTTCCCCCCCTTGACAACCACTAAACGGAGGCCATATTGTTTTTGCTCTGCAAGTCCCTCCATTGACATTTCATGTAATACATAAATCCCACAATTGTGGGCTTATAAGCTTCGGTTTTCAGTTTTAGGTAGCGCACCCGTTTGCGGGTGTGCTTACAGTTAAACACATAAATTCCGTAAATAAAAAAAAATTTATATAACTTTTTTTTCAACATTTTTCAATGCCAATGGCCACATATTTGGCCATTGCAATACTTACTGTAACAAATGCACCCTTTATTTGGAGCTGACATAGCTCCGTTTTAATTTTGCAGAAATGTACTCAGTTGTCAGCTGAGTACATTTCTGCAGCTAACACGTCCGTTACACGGACTGGTTTGGGCTTCGTGGATCGCTCACATACCTCATTTGCATATCTTGGAGCTGCAAATGAGATATTGAGCATTTCCACGCCCACTCCGTGTAAGAGACGTGTTAGCTGTCTCTTACACGGAGATTTGGGCTGTTCCTGAATCAGGAGGCTTACACGGAGGCTTACACTACTCTTAAACTCCGTGTAAGCCTTCCTGAATCTGGCCCTCTGTGTATAAGCTTTTTGAAAAAAATTGATCTTAAAGCTTAAAGCTTATACAATGGGGATCACAACTGCAGTGGCATTTTTGTTGACTGCAGCTAATATTGTTCATATACTATTCATTTATATTTCCCTAAAATTTATAAACCTTAGGAATTACTGGATATAGTGCAGTCAGCTCAGGCCCTTCTCTTAAAAGCTTCCGCCACTTTTCTCCTGGAGATAAGTCTGTGCTACATAATTCTTGGATAAAGGACTTGATTGCTAAATAGTCCCAGAAAAGATAGTTGGTCATCTGTGTCCTGCAGACTCAGGACAGTGGTCACATTGAGTAAGTCACTGAAAACAAAGGGCTCAGTAATAAATAACTTAGAAAGTATAAACTAGTTGTTTTCACTAAACTCAGACCACTGTCCTAAGTACATAACTGCTGTCTCTAAGAAAACAATGAAGTGTCTTTTCAGTTTGCTAAAAGAAGTGCTGTCTGATGTACACATAACTGCCCCAAGTTTTCCACCAAAGAACACATCTTCGGCTCTTTTTTGCATTTTTTCCTTGAGAAAGACCATCAGTGAAAATGTTTCCATGGCAGTAAGTGCTGATTTTTCTAATTTACTTATGTGCTCATTGAAATCCATGAGAACAACACTGAGAAAATGCAGATAGTATTGGAGCAGTGTAGGCACTGAATTCTTACCATGCTAATTATCTGAAAAGTACTACCATATCTATCGAGGGGTGTCATCTTCTCCCTGGGAGAGGGAGTGCGACAGGAGTACTGGTAGACTTTTCACTACTCTGTCAAAGGCTGGCAGGAATGACAGCCACCTTTTTGACAAATGCCTTAAGAGATTCTCAAATTCCATGCCACAAAACTCAAAGAAGTCTTTCAAGTCTATGGCCCTTGTGGCAGAACCTGAGAAATGGCTGACAAATGTCATCACAAACACTTGCACATCATAAGGTAGTTCTGCTTCAGCTTTTTGGTTGCATTATATTGTCATGCTTTGAATATATGATTCTGTGCTATGTTTGTAATTAGCTTCTTAGCTACTCCTGTACCACCTGTAATATGTCTTGTACTTCACTTCTTTATTTGTTATATGTTGGAGCTTTTCTCCTCAGGTCTCCTCTGAAAACAGGCTCCGAGCCCAGTTGGACACTACCTGGTTAACAAATGAAATAAATAAATTACAAATAATGTGGGCACTACAGTTGACCTTCTGGAGAGAGAGGCACTTTTCTTTTAATCTGATATACAGGGTGCTGGCGGAAATTGGGCTACTGTTGGCCGAAGGAGAAGAGGAGGGGGAAGGCATGCCCGAAGGCAGGAAGAGAGGAGGAAGGTTAGGAGTGTAGTACTAAGGGTAGGAACTTTGAATGTTGGCAGTATGACTGTATAGGGAGAGAGCTAGCTGATATGATGGAGAGAAGGAAGGTTGATGTATTGTGTGTGCAAGAGACCAGATGGAAGGGAAGTAAGGCCAAGTGTATAGGAGGTGGGTTCAAATTGTTTTATCATGGTGTGGATGATAGAAGAAATGGGGTAGGGGTTATCCTAAAGGAACAGTATGCCAAGAGTGTTTTGGAGGTGAAGAGAGTGTCTGATAGAGTGATGTTTATGAAGCTTGAAATTGATGGTGTAATGATGAATGTTGTTAGTGCATATGCTCCATAAGTTGGGTGTGCTATGGATGAGAAAGAAAAATTTTGGAGTGAGTTGGATGAAGTGGTGGTGAGTGTACCCAAGGGTGAGAGACTAGTGATTGGAGTGGACCTCAATGGGCATGTTGGTGACGTGAACAGAGGGGATGAGGAAGTGATGGGTAGGTATGGTGTTAAGGAGAGGAATGCAGAAGGTCAGATGATTGTGGATTTTAAGAAAAGGATGGACATGGCTGTGGTGAATACGTATTTTAAGAAGAGGGAGGAGCATAGGGTGACGTACAAGAGTGGAGGAAGATGCACTCAGGTGGATTATATCCTATGTAGGAGGGTCAGTCTGAAGGAGATCGGAGACTGTAAAGTGGTGACAGGGGAAAGTGCAGTTAAGCAATATAGATTGGTGGTCTGTAGGATGATGTTGGTCATCAAGAAGAGGAGGAGAAGTGTGAAAGCAGTGCCAAGGATTAAATGGTGGAAGTTACAAAAAGGTGATTGTGAGGTGGAGTTCAGGGAAGTGTTAAGACAGGCACCTAGAGGCAGTGAATAGTTACAGAACAGCTGGGAAACTACAGCAGAGCTAGTAAGGGAGACTGCTATAAAGGTGCTTGGTGTGACATCTGGACAGAGGAAGGAGGACAAGGAGACCTGGTGGTGGAATGAGGAAGTACAGGAGAGTATACAGAGGAAGAGGCTGGTGAAGAAGAAGTGGGATTGCCAAAGAGATGAAGAAAGTAGACATGAGTATAAGGAGATGAGACGCATGGCAAAGAGAGAGGTGGCGAAGGCTAAGGATAAGGCATATGGAGAGTTGTATGAGAGAATGGACACTAAAGAGGGAGAAAATTACCTGTACTGATTGGCTAGACAGAGGGACAGAGCTGGGAAGGATGTGCAGCAGGTAAGGGTGATAAAGGATAGTGAGGGAAACGTACTCACAAGTGAGGAGAGTGTGTTGAGTAGATGGCAAGAGTACTTTGAAGAGCTGATGAATGAAGAGAATGAGAGAGAAAGAAGGTTGGATGATGTGGGGATAGTGAATCAGGAAGTGAAACAGATTAGCAAGGAGGAAGTAAGGTCAGCTATGAAGAGGATGAGGAATGGAAAGGCTGTTGGCCCAGATGACATACCAGTGGAAGCATGGAGGTGCTTAGGTGAAATGGTAGTGTAATTTTTAACCAGATTGTTTAATGAAATTTTGGAAAGTCAGAGGATGCTTGAGGAGTGGAGAAAAAGTGTTTTGGTACCTCTCTTTAAGAATAAGGGTGATGTGCAGAGCTGCAGTAACTACAGAGGGATAAGATTGATCAGTCACAGCTTGAAGTTATGGGAAAGAGTAGTGGAAGCTAGGTTAAGAAGGGAGGTGATGATTAGTGATCAGCAGTATGGTTTCATGCCAGGAAAGAGAACTACAGATGCAATATTTGCTCTGAGATTGTTGTTGGAAAAATACAGAGAAGGTCAGAAGGAGTTGCATTGTGTCTTTGTGTACTTAGAGAAAGCATATGACAGGGTGCCTAGAGAGGAGTTGTGGTATTGTATGAGGAAGACGGGAGTGGCAGAGAAGTATGTAAGAGTGGTACAGGATATGCACGAGGGTAGTGTGACATTGGTGAGGACTGCGGTGGGAGTGACAGATACGTTTAAGGTGGAGGTGGGATTACATCAAGGATCAGCTCTGAGCCCTTTCTTATTTGCAGTAGTGATGGACAGGTTGACAGATAAGATCAGACAGGAGGCCCCATGGACTATGATGTTTGCATATGACATTGTGATATGTAGTGAGAGTAGGGCCCAGGTTGAGGAGACCCTGGAAAGGTGGAGATATGCTTTAGAGAGGAGAGGAATGAAGGTCAGCAGGGCTAAAACAGAATATATGTGTGTAAATGTGAGGGAGGGTAGAGGAATGGTGAGGATGCAGGGAGTAGAGTTGGTAAAGGTGGATGAGTTTAAGTACTTGGGATCAGCAGTTCAGAGTAATGGTGAGTGTGGAAGAGAGGTTAAAAAGAGAGTACAGGCAGGGTGGAATGGGTGGAGAAGAGTTTCAGGAGTGATTTGTGACAGACGGGTACCAGTAAGAGTGAAAGGGAAGGTCTACAAGAGGGTAGTGAGACCAGCTATGTTATATGGGTTGGAGATGGTGGCACTGAAGAAAAGGCAGGAGTCAGAGCTGGATGTGGCAGAGTTAAAGATGTTAAGATTTGCACTGGGTGTGACTAGGATGGACAGGATTAGGAATCAGTATATTAGAGGGTCAGTTCAGGTTGGACAGCTTGGAGACAAAGCAAGAGAGGCAAGATTGCGTTGGTTTGGACATGTGCTGAGGAGGGATGCTGGGTATATTGGGAAAAGGATGCTAAGGATGGAGCTGCCAGGTAAGGGGAAAAGAGGAAGGCCTAAGATAAGGTTTATGGATGTGGTGAGAGAGGACATGCAGGCGGTTGTTGTGAAAGAGCATGATGCAGAGGACAGGAAGAAATGGAAACAGAAGATCCACTGTGGTGACCCCTAATGGGAACAGCTGAAAGAAGATGATGATACACACTAGTTTTCTTGCCATAGTTCACACTGGCATTATCAACCTCATATGCTGAAATGCTGTTCCAGGGCAAGGTGCATTTTTCCATAATGTTCCAAGTCTATTGTGATATAGCCTGGGCAGATTCATCAGGGTCTTCATAGAAGTCCAAAAGACCATTCAGATTCTCTTTTTCTTTGGAAAAATACCTCACAAGAAGTGGAAATAATTGTATGTATCCCCTTGTTTAATTTCTCCAAGTCTTCTGGGTTTCTAACACCATGACGGGAATGGACCCCATTCCTGATTCAAAGTATGATTGAAACAATACTAATTTCATGAAGTTTAATCTTTGAAGTTAGCCAAATGTTCTCTTTGCAGCACCCACAATGTGCCCAGTAATGACTCCTCCTGCAATTCGTATGGACTTACATGTATTGGTGACATATCCAAGTATGACTGTAAATTCTTTTTTATAAGACCTGTTCCCCCTGCTACTACTGGAACTATCTGGTTATCCTTCTTCCACATTGCTGTCGTTTCTGCCTGCAAATCCTGATATTTTATGACTTTTTGTTTCTCTGTACTTAAGATACTGTAGTCACTGGGTGTAGCGATTTCAATGGTCAATGCTACTTTTGTCTTCTTTTCATGAACCAGTATGTCTGTTTTTCTAACCTCTATCTTTTGAACTGTTGGTAATGGGTGATCCCATGTGCTGTAGACTTTATCATTTTCTATGATACTCTGTGGCTGATGTTTCCAGTGTTTTTCAGCTACTTCAATATTATAATGCTTGCACAATCTCCAGTGTAACAGTCTTGTCACATTATTATGCCTTTCAGTATACAGTCCTTCTGCTATTAGTATGTCACAATCCGCAATAAAGTGTGCAACTGTTTCCAATTCTGTTTTACAAAATCTACATTTGTCTGTTTCTCCCACATGTTCAATGGACTTTGTAAACCAACGTGTACGTAGCCCACTATCCTGGGCTGCCAGTATTAACATTTCATTTTTTGGTTTGAATTCACCTCTCCTTAACCATTCCTGCATTTGATCCTGATCAACATGAGGTTCTTGCAGGAGTTTTCTATACTTGCAACAATATTTATGCATTTTCCACATTTCTTGTCTTCTCATCTGATCCTTCACCTTATATTCTTTCTTTTGTTTTTTGGCACACTAAGTTGCTGCCTGATTTTTATCTACTTCTAGTTTGACTTCCATTCCCACTTGATGCCGATATGCTTCTGCTAGACTAAGAAGGGAAGTCACCTTAGATTTATTCTCATGTTTCAAAACTTTCACTATGTTTGGGTCTTGTGAGGTGAGCAGATATGTATGCAGTCCCACAATCGCAGATTTTATATGTGTGATCAATTTCAAGGAGGCCCATACCTTCTTCTGAATGGGGGATATATAATCTTGGTATGCACTAATTTTTATAAATCATTTGATGAGCATGAAGCATCCTTCTTGTTCTCCCGTCTAATATATCTAACACTTTTTGGGGCCAGTCAATCACTCCAAAACTGTAAGTTAGGACAGAAAAAGCACATTGGTTTATAGCTTGAATTTTGTTCCTAGATGTCAATTTTCAGGATTAATTTAAGTCTTCTAAAATATTCCACCCATGGTGGAAGATCAATATCACATGATATGAGACAACTGAACAACATAAGAGTGCTATTCTACAAGCAAAATCCACTTACTGGATGTTGAAAGCATCCGATGATAATTGCTTTTATAAATTTTGAAAGTTACTAGAATAATAGATTTTGCATTACCATACATTCTTTCTAAAGGATATAATCTCTGAAATGTAAACATGTATCATTATTTAGTGACTTTGTTTGTCAGTGTTTTGCTGGAAAAGCGCACATTTTGAGAGACATAGTAAAATGTAGAGCAAAACAATGGACATTTTCTGAAATTTGTGACAGCTGAACAGTTTGGGCATGAGGTTTTGGTTCTTACAGTGGGATGAGGTGACTGTTCAAATGGATGTGCTTCCTCTTATGCAGATTCTATTTCTACAGTTCTCCACCTAATCAGCTATTTTGAACACCCAGATTTTTTAATATAGTTATTTCATCATGTACATTCCATTGTCTGCTACCAAGTCATAAATATTTGCAGCTTTTTAGCATTTTCTACAGACTTCCATCACACAAAACCCACAATTTCTGAAAGTTTATCACATTAACTAAAAGATTGACTAAGAATGTAAAACTATTCTACTTATCCTCTTAGCACAGTATGTGGTAAGAGGAGTCTGACTTAATCACTTCCATGTGAATTATTCAAAACTTGCTGCAATCATCCTTGGATATGTGTTAAAGAGCTTTTAATCTTAGATACTGGAGTAAACAATAGGTACCAGCAGAGGTGAAAATGGCCATATTCAGCCTGATGAGGCACTAACTACACTGTTTGTTACACTGAACCTGATCTTAATTTCTGTGAATAAGAAGTATAAACAATGGGGTGTTTTAAATGATTCTATTCATTCAAGCCATTTATTTATTTGGACTTGTTAACAAGGTAATGCACTCATCATGAAACACTGCCTGTGTGTATCCTGTGTGGAAGCAATGGGTATTTTTTTTTCATTAAGGAGGTGTTGTACATTTGTCACTTTATATAGAACAGCAAAGAACCCGCATCCACCCTAGAAGGTTGGATGAGGTTAGTTTGTTAGCCTATTTATTTGCGACTGTTTTATATTTATTTATGTCTTTATTTATTTACGGCTGGTGACACTGGGTTTATGAATTATATTCAGTACGTTTTGTATAAGGGCGAGCTTGGGTCCTATTGTGGTAAATGTTGATGGCAATGGTTAGATTTTATTGCTTATGAAGTAGGTATTTTTGTGCAAGTAATTTAAAGAAGCAATCAGTTTATCAGCTTTGTAGAATAAGATGGACTTCATGAAACTTGATACAGCTGGACATTACAGGTTACTTTGGTACAGTCTCTGATAAATTACTGATGTAATCTTTTGTGTTGTCTATCTGCTGGAGAAGCAGGTAAGAAGGGATTACAGTTACTGCACTTTTGTTGCACTGGTTAAAGCATCGTAACACAATATACTAGGGTTCATATTTTTGCAGGTTGCCAGTTTAGCTGCAGATTGTGTACGTAGCTGTTGCAGTGTGTGATGAAATTGCCTCAAATTTTAACACCTGTTTCTTTAGTTCTATTTCTTGACTGTAATGGAATATTATTTTGCTTTTTTACTTTCAGGCTCAGTGTAGGCTTTGGGGTCATTTGATAGCCTAACATTTCATCTGACTTTTCTATACATCTGCATGCATATATTTATATTCAGATATCTGTCTATATAAAAAGTATTTGTTAATATATTTATGTATGTGTGTGTATGTACAGATATTGTTGTGTTGGTATGCATGTACACAGCTTGATAGTAATCCTGTGCAGTTTGAATCAGGAATGTAAGGTGTGTGTGTGTGTGTGTGTGTGTGTGTGTGTGTGTGTGTGTGTGTGTGTGTGTGTGTGTGTGTGTGTGTGTGTGTGTGTGTGTGTGTGTGTGTGTGGTTTGTAAGCAGTCCTATACTGTGTGAAGCAGAAATGTGAGTTCTTAGCGATACGTTCTATAGGTTCATAGCTAAGTACTAAGCAAGCAGTCCTTGTGGGCCATTTTAGCCTTAGCCCATTTCCATTTTTTTGTGTATGAAATAACCTATCCCATTTGGTTATTGACTGGCCTTACCCATCCCATGGTCCATAACTACATATTATTACCCTTAATGAGAATAACTGGGATCAGACCAGAGATGATTTGAGGGGACTTCCCATGCATGAGATAAAGGATTTAGGAGCTGCATCTGCCCATTAAGTAGTACAGGGGGCAGTCCTGGGGTAAATTTTCTATTTCCCATCCATAGTTGTAAGTTGCACTGGAAAATGGACAGGGATGAACTTTGTTTTACATGGTTGAGGAGTCTGTTCCACAGCAGCATTATCCTCTGAGATGTGCATACACTTCCAAACAGTTCTGTTGATGTTACAGAAGAGGTTTAGATCCCTAGCCATTGTATTTCTGATGCCATTTCACTTGCTGATATGGAGTAAATCCACCAGTAATGGGTCAGTGGATGCCTTGCATGTCAGACATGTCTAGTAGCATTTGAAGTACTGTGCTGTAGTTTCTATACTGTTTGAAGTACTGTGCTGTAGTTTCTATACTGTTTGAAGTACTGTGCTGTAGTTTCTATACTGTTTGAAGTACTGTGCTGTAGTTTCTATACTGTTTGAAGTACTGTGCTGTAGTTTCTATACTGTTTGAAGCAGAAATGAGAGTGCTTAGCTATACCTTCCCAGTAATCATAGAATGTGCAATCTACAGTGGGACACTGACACTTAGTAGTGTATTTTAAAATTGTGACATTGTCTGGTCCCCTTAAAATGGTCTTTAACTCTTTTTCATGCAAGGTTTCTATTATATCTATAGATAATACATGGATTATTTTGGACTTTTGTGTAGAAGAGTCCAGTAGAATTCAGGACATGGCATTCATGATCTGTCTGTGCTCTGAAACATGTATAAAATAGGGTGTTAAATGTCTTTTGTTGTATAATTGCTATTTCAAGTTAACAGCCTGACATGCAGAAGATTCTGCTGTGGTTTGGGTTTGTCTTTTTTTAATCTCCCTAAAAATTACTGACTGTTTCAAAGTTGAGAGAACATGGATTACTTTCCCGGCTTCCACTTGTATGCCTTTATACCTACTCTGTATTGGTGTGCTTTCAATACATTTTTTGGGACACTGAATTACCCTAAGGTTAGGCCATTTGAAATAGGTATTTGCTGCATGCTCACCCTCTGATTTATTTTTATTGTGGTTGGGTTCAACCTTACCCCCCAAAAAAAAGCCACTAGCCTAGTGGGAACTAACCCATTCAACAAAGGAGTATATTAAATAAAAAACAAAATTGTAGTTGATTTCATAGGATCATAGGAGATTACTAGGCTAATGGCCCAAGGGCCCTTACAAGCCTAGCCAAGTTCAGCTTGTGTTCCCAAGGATGTCAGGTTCAAGCAGACACCAAAATCGTTACCTATTGCCCCTGCCCAAGAGAACACTGGTAGAACCCCCAGGGTGAATTTCTAGTTATCTATTTATCTGACATTTGTTTACCGGGATAGTCTGACTGGTTACATAACCCATTTTCAGCGGAGTCCTGGGGAGAAAAGCTCCATGCAAAAATTTAGCTATACATATAATACACAAGTTTAATATTTTGACGTTGATACATATTTGATGCACATTACAATTATATCATAAGGATATTACATTATACCATAAGGATATATTACATATATAGGAACAGTAAAGGGTGCATTATGAGCAGTCACTTAAGGCTGCTTGTAACAGCAAAATATTTACAGTAACATTTATGCACAAACTGAGATAAGCTTATTGGGTAGATAATATTTCCTTAAAGTATGCATGGTTTACATTTATACACCACTGAAATAAGCTTCTCAGGTAGATAATATTTCCTTAGGGTATGTTTCAGTGTCATAATCAGATTAGAGTGGGAAACAGTCAGAGTAGTAGATGTGTGAGTTGCTGGAGATAGAGTGGCGATTGGTTTTAAGGAGCATGATTGGATTGGTTTAGGAGGGGGGAGTAAGAGGAGGTATAGGGATGGAAAAGCAGATTAGCCTGGAGTAAGACACGTACAGAGCCATGATTTAAGTGTTCTTTTAGGGAGGCTTTAAAGTGAGGTTGGCTAGAAGTTAGACAAAGCTTGAGTGGGAGGGTATTCCATAACTTGGCAATAGAATAGGAGTAAAGTGATTTTTCTTGGTTTCTGGAAAGTTTGTAGGTATCAAGAAGGTTTTTATTCTCTGATCTGACTGTTCTATTTGGTTTATAAGGTTGGACCAGGTTAACTAGGGCAGGGCAGGGCAGACTGTGGGCCTATAGGCTATTTTGTGGATTGTGTTTAGATGTATATAAGTGAGGTGGTTTGATAGTTCCAGCCACTTTAATTCTTTTAGAGATGTGCAGTGATGTGTACAGTAGTTGGAGCTTGTTGCAAACTTTGCTACTTTGTAGTGGCATTGTTCTAATTTGGCCTTGGTGGAATTTTTTAGATTGGTTAGTATACATGATCCATAGAATAGTGATGGGAGCAGAAAGGTTTTGCCCAGGGTGGTCTTGGTGGAAGTGTTAAGAAATTTTCTGTTTCTATAGAGGAGTCCTAGTTTTATATGTGTCTTCTTGATATTTTGTTGGATATGTTGGTTCAAAGTTAAGTTTGTTGCCAAAAATAACACCAAGGAGTTTAGTATTTTGTACAATGTCTAAGATGGTTTTGTCAGTGGTGAGAATATTAAATTGGTTAGGGATGAGGGTGGTGTTTTTGAGATGAAAGACTGCAATTTTTTTTTGGGGGGGGGGGGGTTAGAAAGAGTTGGGACTTTGTGAGCAATGCCTAGTTGGCTGTGAATGATTTCTGGGTTTTGATTTGCAGTTCTTGGTGAGTATGGGAGGTGCAGATTATGGTTGAGTCATCTGTATATTGAATTATTGTTTCTGGGGAAGAGGAGGTGTGTAGATTGTTGGTGAATATATTGAAAAGTAGGGGTCCTAATATGGACCCTTGGGGGACTCCTGCATAGTTTTGTAAGAAGGGTGAAAGTGGGTTAAACCATTTCACAGCTTGCCTCTGATCATGTAGGTAATTTTGGAACCATTGGTCGGTTGCGGAGCATCCTAGTTTAGATAGTGTGTCTAGCAGTGAAGTGTGTGATACTGTGTCAAAGGCTTTTGAGACGTGCAGGAATACTGTAAATACTAGGTATCCTTTATCCCTTGCCTGGTTGACTGTGTTAGTGAAGGATAGTAGTGCAGTGGATGTGCTATGGTCCGGCCTGAACCTATGCTGGATTTGAGTTAGGAGGTTGTTTTGGAGATGATATTTCAGTAACTGTTGGCGAATACACCTTTCCATGGTTTTGGATAGTGGGGATAGTATTGATATTAGACAGAATTAAGATATTTCTGTAGAGTGTTCTCCTTTATGGATTGGTATGATGTGTGACATTTTCCATATTGCTGGGACTGTACCTTCTGAAAGTGATCTGTTAATTAGGATGCTTATTGGATATGCAACTGAATCAGTTGTGAGTTTTAGGTGTTGGAGTGAGGGTCTGTCAGCAGATGCAGAGCCAAGGTTTAGTTTGAGCAGTAGCTATCTAGTTGTAGATGTGGGTATGGGCTGAAAGGAGAAAGTATTGTTGAGGTTATTTTGTTGGTTGTTTGTGTAATTGTGGGCTTGGTCATGAGTAGGAAGAGTTGAGTTATTTAGGTTTGGGTGTAAATTTGGGTTGGGGAGTCCTGAGTCAGGTTTAGATGTGAGTAGGTCTGATATGGATTTTATCAAGTATTTGTTGAATTCTTCTGCTATTTGTCATGGGGGATATTGGGTGAAGGGGAGTGCTCTTTGTTAGTTCCTGGGGTTGAGAAGGGTAGTTATAGAGTGCCATAATTTTTGGGGGGTTGTATTTGTGCTCTAGGTGGAGGTTTGTGTAGTAGGATTCCTTACATTGCTCCACTACCTTAGTAATGTTATTGAGTATGGTTTTAAAGGCCTGAAGATTTTGCTGAGCTCTGTTCTTTTTCCTTTTTTCCCAAGCTGTATCTTTGTTTCATGAGGTAGAGGTAATTAGCGGTTAGTCATGGGGGTTTTGTTTTCTTCAGTCTTTTTGTTCATGTAGGGATGAGGCTATCAATTGTTTTCTGGAAGGATGTAGAGAAATATTGTACAGCCTCATTGAGGGGTAAGGTTTTTAAGGGTTCCCAGTTAATACTAGATATTATATTGTTGAGGGTTTGTTGGTTAAGCCTAGTACTTTTCTCTGACTGTTTTTACAGTGTGTTTGCTAGGATGGTGGTTGGTGGCTCTGATGGCAAAAGCTGGGAGATGGTCAATTAGTGAGACTGAAAGTGTACCAAAGAAGGAGAAATTGGTGGGGTGAGATACAAGAATCTAGTCTAAGGTGGAATGGCTAGTGAAGTCTTTGTTATACCTAGCTGGGTTGGTGAGTAGTTGTTTGAAGCCATACAGGTTAATACCTGTGGGGGAGTTTGCAGTGATAGTTATCCATCCAGTCATACAAATTATGCTTAAATAGGGCCAATGAGGGGCTTTGTTTAACATGAATAGGGAGCTTGTTCCAAAGGTGGGGTAACCTCTGTGAGACAAATTTGTCTCTCCAGCAGGTTTGGTTAATGTCACTTACCAGGTTAAGGTCCTTTGAGTGATCCATGTGTCATTTGACCTGCGAATGTGCAGCATTTCCCTTAAAGATGGGTCAGAGATTGCACTATATGCGAGGCACAGGTCACCCCAGAGCAGTCTGTATGACACAGAGTAAAGTGACAATGATTTCAGTCTGTCCGCATAAGACAGATCTTGAAGACCCTGAATTTTCTTTGTAAGGAACCTTTGTGGTCTCTCTAATTGCTCAGGTGTTTGGAAAGGAACCTACCAAAGGGAGCACTGTACTCTATTTTTGGCCTGATGAGAGAAGAGTACAGGGTGGTTATAACTCTTTTTTCTTGAGGCAATCTCCCTACTTATGAGATGAGCATTATAAAATGCCCTTTTTTCCACTGTGGAGACCTGGTGATCGAAGTTACGGTTGCTGTCAACCTGTGTGCTCAGATATTTCATAACTGACTGTGTGCTTAGGGTGTTGCTATTGATTAGGGTATTGTTTGCAGGAACATCACCCTTGCTGAAGAGGGTGATTATTCAGTTTTTTGCATTAAGTTTAACACCATGACTTTGGCACCAATCATTAGTCTGTGTTAGACCTTCTTGCAGGATCTTGACATTGCTAGAGGTGTCAATGATTTTTCCCAGTTTGCAGTCATCAGCAAACTTTGTCAGCCACAGTCCTTTAGTTTTAGTGTTACTTTGACGTAGTTTCCAAACAGTGGGGGTCCCAGAACTGATCCATGTGGAACACCACGGGTTACAGGTCTGCTGGAGGAGGTGGAGTCCCCTATTTTGACCGCATGAGTTCTATCAGTGAGCCAGTTTGCAACCCACCTGACAATATATGGGTTGATACCTAGCTAGGTGAGTTTATCAGTGATGCCTAAGTGGGGGATTGTGTCAAAGACCTTGACTAAGTCTAGGTAGGCCATATGCACAGATTTGCCCTTATCTAGGACTTTGGTGACTGTCTCAAAGAAGTCTGCCAAGTTTAACAAGCATGATCTCCCCTTGACAATGCCAAACTGGGTGGGGTTGAGTGTTTTTAGATTCCTATATCTATATATTTGATAATAAGGTCCATGATGATTCATTCCATGGCCTTGCAGATAAGGCTGGTCAGGCTAATGGGGCTATAGTTTCCAAGGTCTATGGATACACACCCTTTGTGCAAAGGGATGACTGTAGCTGTTTTCCATTCTGCTGGAATGAAGCCAGTGCTTATGTGATTAGGTGTGATTGGAAAATGTGCCTAATGGTGATGCTTATTCCTGTTTTAACCCATGTAGAGCACAGTCTGGGATGTTGTCTGGTACCATAGAGGCTGTGTTTTTCGCCTTAGGGAGGGCACTTAAGACTTGCTTTTTGGATATACTAGGTGAGGACAGGTGTTAAGGATGCTTTGGGGTATACGTGGTGGAGACAGGAGTGGGAAGTTTTCATTGCACCTGTCAGCCAGCAGGCTTGCTATATCCAAAGGTTCTATATACTTAGTACTATTAACTATGAGTTCAGCACATATCTGGACCTTACCTTTGCAGTTACGGATTTAACTAAAGAACACCTTGTGGTTATCCTTAGTTAGGAAAGCTAATATGGATTTGTAGTTAGCTTTGGGGGACTTCACTAGGAGTCTTATTTGCTTGTTTAAGTTGAGGAAGGAATGTTTCCAATTTTGAGACCATTCCTTCATACTTTTAGACAGCAGTTTCTTTCTCCTATTGTATAGCCTATTAGTGGCAGTTGTCCACCAAGCAGCTTTGTTTTTCCTTGAAGATCTTGCTTTGGGTCTATCAGGTACAACAGAGTCAATACAATTGTACAGGTGCTTGTATAAAACATTGGTGTATAATTCAGCATAGGTGTCTGTTTCATCAGTGGAGGGAGGGGCTATGAAGCTATTTATGCTGTCACGTATCAGGTTGTAATTGGCTTTGGAGAAGTTTTTTAGTCTAGTTGTTGTTAAGGGGGGTCTTGTGTGATAGTTACTTCTAGCGAGACTGATTTATGGTCAGATCTTACCAGAGATGGCCACACACTGGGGGTGGTGGTTCAGTGGTCCCCCATGTTTGTGAGCACCAGATCCAGGATGTTTGAGCCCCCTTGTGGGTGTGTCAACCAGCTGGTCAAGGGCATTGGAGTTAACAAAGTCCAGAAATCTTTGGGCAAGTGAGTTAGAACACATATAATTTACCCAGTCAATGGACGGGTAATTAAAGTCACCCAAAACCAGGGTGTTTGGTTGTTTCTTGATTGACTCAAGTAGCTCCAAGTAGGCTGATTCATGGAGAGGGTTCTGTAGCTCGCAATGACCTGAAGAGAGGTCTTACCTATAGTCAATTGCACCTGAAGTAATTCAACGGAATCATGCTGTTTAACCAGTTTAGAGGTGTATTTATCTTTAATGAATATTGATACACCACCTCCTTTAGTTCTCGTGCCTTCAGTTTGTGGTCTTAACTTGTGGAAGAAAATGTAACCTGGTATAGCTGAGATGCTCTCCATAGCCTTAAACCTGGTCTCAGTGACAACACAAATGTCAGCATCTTCCAAGGTGAGAACTGCTTCCAGAGAGTGTAGTTTTTGGTTTAGACTCCTAGTATTTAGCAGGATATTTATTTATTTATTTATTTATATTTGTTGACTGGGACTGTCCGACTGGACATAGGTCCATTTTCAGTGGAGGCCCGAGGTGAAAAGCTCCACAGTTAAAATAAACAGACAGTAGTTACATTGGATTACATAGCGATTAACAATTTGCATAGCAATTGCTTACAACATATTTACAGATGAAGAACATAGTACATCGGTAGACAACTAGAATCTTTATCTGTGAAGTACATAACAGACATTAACAAATGTTACAATAAGAAGTTCCTGCTGTATAATAAGTACTAGGCTTATGAGCATCTGAGCTTTCTATAATCAAGGTAGATAGTGGAGTGGAAAGAAAGGTAGTGGTTGGATGGGGAGGGTGATATTAGAGTGGGAGTTGCAAGGGCATAGCCAGCATGTTTTTAGGTGCGCTTTTAGTAAAGTTTTGAAGTGGGTGCATGATGGTATGGAGGTAATTGTGGGTGGAAGGGAGTTCCATAATTTGGCTATGGTGCAAGAGAATAGTGCTTCACCAGCAGAGTTATTGGCCTTAGTGATCTGCAAGTGATTTTTTTGCTGGATCTTAGTGGTCTGGTGGTGCGATAGGGTTGGAGTAGATTCTGGAGGGATGGGACATTTAGTGGATGATTTACTAATTTGTGGGCAAGTGAGAGTTGATACCACTGAAGGAGGTGAGGGAGTTCAAGCCAGCCCAGTTCAGCAAGTGAGAGACAGTGGTGACTACAGTAGGATGCCCCATGTGGTGAATTTGGCAATTTTGTTGTAGCAGGTCTCTAGCTTGTTCAAATCGCATTGCCTTAGGTTGGTATATATTGGACAGGCATAAAGTAGGGTGGAGATAAGGTGGGAATTTGCTATTGAAATCTTTTCTGCTTTGGTGAGAAGTTGCTTATTTCTGTATAGCGCTCCTAGTTTATTGTGGACTTTTTTTATGGTCAAGGATATGTGAATGTCAAATTTTAGTTTGTCTGTTTCCACTCCTAGCAATTTGGTGTGTTCAGTTGGGTATATAGTGGTGTTGTCTTTTGCTGTGATGTTAAAGTGAGAGTTGTTTTGAGTATGTTTGGTGGGTTGGAAGATGAGTAGTTTAGTTTTGTTTGGGTTGAGTATTAATTGGGCATCGGATAACCAAGTTTCAACAGAGGAAAAGGCTTTCTGTGTGACTTTTTGCACTGGACTGCTGAGCAGATGATGGTTGAGTCATCTGCGTATTGTATGAGTGTGCCATGTTTGGTGGCAGAGGCTAGATTATTGGTGAAAACAGAGAAGAGTAGGGGTCCAAGGATGGATCCTTGGGGAACCCCTATGGAGACAAGTAGTTGGGGAGATATGTCATTCTGCCATACAATGGATTGTTGGTGGTCAGACAGGTAACTCTGAAACCAGTTGGTGACTGATTGAGAGAAGGATAGGTTATTGAGGACAGAGATAAGTTGTTTGTGTGGGACCATGTCAAATGCTTTAGATAGGTCTAGGAAAGTAACAGAGGAGGGATAGCCATTGTTTTTATGCTGAAGGATAGTGTTAGTAAAGGAGAGTAAGGCAGTGGTGGTGCTATGGCTTGGTAGGAAACCATGCTGAGTATTGGAAAGGAGGTTGTTAGTAAGGAGGCAGTCTGAGACCTGAGAGTGTATGCATCTCGCTAGTATTTTGGAGAGTGGAGAGAGAATAGCTATGGGGCGGTAATTGGTTAGTTCTGTGAAGGGTCCGCCTTTGTGGAGGGGAATTATATGTGATACTTAACACAGTGTGGGAACGTAACTTTCTGACAGAGATCGGTTAATCAAGATGGATACTGGGTAGGCCAGAGCATCAGCTGCGATTTGTAGGTATCCACTTGGGAGGTTGTCTGCTGCTAATCTGGTGGACTTAAGTTTAGTTAAGAGGTTTTTATGTTGGAGGTAGGTACAGGAGAAAAAGAGAAGGCAGTGGGGAGATTACTAGCTGAAGGTGTGGGTTGGAGGGGAGGGGGGTTGTGTTGTTTAGCTAGTGATAGTATGATTTTTGTGTGAAGTGTGTGTTGAATGAGGTAGCAATATTTTCTGAGGAGTGAGGGATGTTAGGAGGAGGGGTACTGACTTTACCAGGGTGGAGGATGGAGTTTATGGAGGACCAGAATTGTTTGGGGCTGTGTTGAGAGGAGTCTAGGGCAGACTGGTAGTATTGGAATTTGTCCTGTTTTATTAGCTTTTTGACTCTATTGCGTAGTTCTAGGAATTTCTGTCTAGTTGAGGGGGTTTTGGTTTTGCGCCAGTGCTCCCAGGCTTTATCCCTGTTTTTCATTTCTGACTTAGTGGTTTTCTGTAGCCATGGGGAGGGTTGTGCTTTGATTCTGGAAAGTCTTATGGGGGCATAGTAATTAAGGATGCCCAGGAAGGTAGTATTAAAAAAATTCAACTGCGTCATCAAGGCTGAGGTACTTTAGAGGATGCCAGTTACATTCTTTGAGGGATGAGATGAATGTGAGTGGGTTAAAGTTTAGTTTTCTATGTATTTGACGGTAGATGACAGGTTTAGCTTGGTATAGATATTTTTTTGAGTAGGAATGTTGGGGAGTGATCACTGAGGCTATCTGATAAGCAGCCTGTTATATATGACTGGGGGCTCTTACTGACTAGTATCCAGTCCAGGGTAGTGTGCTTGCTGGAATTTTTATTTATCCTGGTTGGCGACTGGACTAGTTGGGTGAAACCATGAAGGTTTACATG
Source organism: Protopterus annectens (assembly GCF_019279795.1). Lineage (NCBI taxonomy): Eukaryota > Metazoa > Chordata > Ceratodontiformes > Protopteridae > Protopterus > Protopterus annectens. The sequence continues at coordinate 519,899,499 of NC_056745.1, forward strand.
ATGGGTTGGATGGTTGCCAGAACAGGATTGCCAGTCAATATTGAAATCACCTAAAATGATAGTTTCTTGGGGGAGATGGTGGGTAGACCAGCTGAGGAGGTTTTCTAGTGGAGGGATGTTTTGGCCAGGTGGGAAGTAGCATCCAATTATGTTGATGGTTTTGTTTTGGTTTATTTTGAGGTTGGTATATATTATTTCTTCATTGCCTATTTGTGGAGCTGATGATTTTAAGATCTGGATGTTTAGATGTTGTTTAAATATTATAGCTACACCACCTCCTTTCTTGTTTAGCCGGTCTACTCTTAGTATGCCGTAACCTGTAGGGAGTATTTGCTCACTGGTAATGTGACGTTTTAGCCAGGTTTCTGTCAGGATGACTATATCTGGGGAGTCCAAGTCTATGGCGGCATGGAGTTCATGGACTTTGTTGGATATACTTCTAATATTTAGGCTTAGTAGAAGGAAGTCACTTGGCTTTCTATTGGCTGTAATATGGGAGAAGTTGTGGTTTCTAGTCTGATTATGAGGACTGGGGTTGGAGATGGTAGGGCCAGGGTTGGGGTGGATATCTCCACTTAGGGCTAGTTTAGATATGCATGAGGTTATTCGTTTTCTCAGTTTTTGAATGTGTTTGTTTATAAGGGAAACTTTCTGATTGTGCTCTTTGGGTAATAGGTATTACGGTGTAAAGTTGTAGGGATGCTTTATGCTTTAGTAATATAGTTGGTAGAATATGTGGGGGGTGCATAGGGATGTTTCTTGAGTTGGTGGGAGGGGAGCTGAGTGAGGGTGAGACATGAGTGGTGGTGTGAGTAGTAGTACAGTGATAGTGGTTGAGTGGGGAAATGATGGAGTTTGGTAGGATGTAAGATATGCAAGGAGAGTACATGCTATGAGCATAGGTAAGGTATGTTTGTACATGTTAGTTGAGGAGGTGTGATAGCAGTGGGAAGATGGAGGAGGTAGTGTTGGGTTAGTGCTGTGGTTGGCAACTGGAAAGATGGGAGGGGTTTGTGAGTGTAATAAAGGTGGGACCACTGGGGGTGGGAGGAAATAGGGGGCAGGGTGGTGAGCCAAGTGGGTAGAGACCCTGTAAGTTGCTCTTATGAGGGGGCTGGAAAGAATCAGGTAACATAGTTAACTGATAAATGAACATATGATAGTGACAAGGGTGGTTGTAGTTGTAAAAATGGTGCCTGCCACAGGTAATATTTATTAACTTTAGGATTATCTTAAGGTAATAAACAGGGAAGGGGGAGGGGAGAACAAGGGTGTGAGCAGGCAGTTCTTTGTACTGTTGCTAATGAGCCAAAGCAAAGACAAGTTTGTGTTTAAGAAACAATCACAATTGGGGGTGGGGGTGGGGGGGCTGCTTACAAGCCAAAGCAGGGTGCTCTCCAGGGGAAATGAAAATTGGCTCAAACAGGTAGACACATACTCAAAGTTAACTTTAGCTGTTTGCAGACAGTTCAGACCTGGACAGCGCTTTTCTTATAAGAATGACAAAGGTGGTACCGCAGTTGAATACTTAAGAGTGGTGTTAGGTTGGAGAGACACTGAACTCCTTCATGGGGCCTGTAGCAGAGTGGATTGTAGTTGGATAACCTTGAGGTTGTTTTTAGATGGTATTTTTATGCTGGGCATTTTGTACTTGTAACATTGCCTAAGAAAGGCACTATGGGGGGGTGGCAAGAGCCTTAGACAGTAACCAAAATCCCAGGGGTGACAGATGAAGACCGTCTCTGGCAAAACATTAAGGTCTATCGTCCATGTCATCCCAGGCTGACAGATACTGGATCCCCTTTGAATGACACCAAAAACTATGCCAATTGTTGAAGACAATCATTTTATGTTTGTATTGATGTACCATCCGAGGTGAAGGTAAAATGTTGCTTAAGGCTAGGGACATACCTGCCTGAGACACAATCAGAGAACTCAGTCATGTGTCTCTTTATATAGTGCAGTGAGGTACGCCTCAAGTCATTCACACCAAAATGGAGTATGACGGACTCATAACAGTGCCTGTTGTTGAGAGACTTCAGTGATTGTGTGATGTGGTGGATCCTGGCACCTGACAGACAACTGACCGTGATCTTTTCCCTTATGCTATAAAAAATTGTTGTTCTCCATTTGTGGTCATTTCTTTTCTTCCTGTCAGGTATATAACCATGATTTCATTTCAGTTATATAAATTAATTATGCCACTAATTGTGACAGGGATACATAAGTAACATTTCAATTTTGACTGCTGGCTTTTATACATGTAATGTGATTTTGTAAAATTCTACATGCATATCTATAGTACAGAAGTTCACAGAAAGAGAAATATAAGTTTCAGATATTATAGTTTAGATATACATTTTGTACATATATAATTTAATACATACTTTTAGTCAAGTGCTATTTATAAATGGAATTTGACCTAGTAAGTTCTGCAAAATTGACATTCAGCACTGAAAAAAAATAATTTTCCTTCTGCTATGAAATTCATTGTCTATGAAAATAATGTGTATGCCAGAGTCATGTGACTTTACTTTGTTATAAATGTGCGTCTGTTACTTGAAACTACAGCTTGAAGAAGTTTCGTAATAGTTTAAAGAGACTAAGTATTTGCTATATATGTAGCATTTTTCTATCCGTGTTGTTGCTGTTTTTTACTGTTTTTGGAACAGTTGTCTTTTGCTAAAGTGTAGCTTGAATGACCCATTAAGGAAGCAATTAGTATTGGTCTGATACTATTGTTTTGTGTTGTGGTATAACTGAGCTGGTTATTTGTGTGAAATGTTTATTAAAGAAACAGCATATGTTTGTGGGAGTGGGCTGGAGTTTTATTTTTATTCTTTTTTTTACAGTATTTCAAAGTGTATTGATACATTTCCAATATTGTTTAGACTTGTGTTTATAGTTGCTTGAAGGAATTAGGGTTGTTTTTTATTTAATATGTTCTTGAGTTGGTTCATAATTTTTTTTATGTTTGCTTACTTGAATTGTTTGATGTATTTCCATGGTTTTCAGGCTTCGCTTCTATTAGACATCTGCTTTTTTTGTCTCTGTTGGTATCCAGGAGACAGCTGTGAATTTTATTTATTTATTTGATTGTATTTATAGTCCAGTTAGGCAGTGCCATTTTCAGTGTTGGCCCAGAGAAAACAAGTTTCATTATATTCATACAATGACATTAATATTATTTTTTATAATGAGATATACATAAACATTATAATTGTAATAATTATAAGATATTGTAGTAGGAAAACAATATAGTAGCAATTCTGTCAAAAGACAGTTACATAATTGCTCTAGTTATAGTTACCTGATCTCCTAATATAAAGCAGTGTATGTAAGTATCGACGGTATGAGATATAAGAGTGCCCCAAAATGTGGATTGGGCAGTTCAGACTAGCATAATATGCTGAACAGCAGGGTATTATGCGTACTGATTGCCAGCAATATACAAAATGAATTTGGAATAAATCATATATTTCAACAACACTGAAAATACAGCACTAGTCTGAACATTTATTTAGAGCTAGAGAGAAGTAAAACTGAGGAAGCATATGTTGAGCAGGTCAGATAAAAGGAAAAAAGCAAATAAAATGCTAATGAAACTAGTAAGGAAGCTGATGAGGAGTAAGATAGATAAATGGAGCAGGGTAGAAATGGTCGTTGGAGAGATGAGTAGGGAAGAAGAGGTGATATATGGACAGTAAGGGTAAACTGATAGAGAGAATGGTATAGTAATGACCAAATCTGGGTAAACTGATAGAGAGAATGGTATAGTAATGACCAAATCTGGGTAAACTGATAGAGAGAATGGTATAGTAATGACCAAATCTGGGTAAACTGATAGAGAGAATGGTATAGTAATGACCAAATCTGGGTAAACTGACAGAGAGAATGGTATAGTAATGACCAAATCTAGGTAAACTGATAGAGAGAATGGTATAGTAATGACCAAATCTGGGTAAATGCAATGAGTTAAGTTTAGTTAAGAGCTGGATGTATGGAAGTTTTGTGATTAACTTCAAGAAACTCAGGACCAGGAACATGAATCCATCAGGCATTGTTTTAGTTGCTGTTTGAAGCAATTTTGGTCAATAGTTACTTTTAGATTAAGTGGAACGGAGTTCCATTTTCTGAGTAATGGCAGGAGTAGAAAGAGTCACCTGCTGATTTACTAGACTTAGTTACCTGTAGAATGTGCTTGTGTTGTGAGCAGGAGGTTTTATTAGGGATATAGTATAGGAAGATGTGGGCCAGGCTTTGGCCCAGGCAGGTATGACTCTAGCCCTGAGTAGCATCCTGCCATCGCCCAGAATGATATCGCAGTACAAGGACAAAATGATTGACTTCAACAATTGGCTAAGCTTCTGGTGTCATTCTAAGGGGATCCAGTATCTGTCTACCAGGGACGACATGGTCGTCAGACCACGTTGCTTTGCCAGAGATGGCCTGCACCTGTCGCCCCTGGGATTCTAAATACTGGCTAAGGCTCTTGCCACACCTACAGTGCCTTTTTTAGGCAAGATTCAAATGACAATTTCACCACCATAACAGTAACAGGCAAGCAAAAACTGAGGGTAGTGCTACTCAATGCTAGAAGTCTAAATCTCAAAATGCACTCACTCGAGGCACTCCTTAAAATGGAGAACATCGATATCTGTGCAGTGACTGAGACCTGGTTCAAGGCTCTAGAGAGCACCCCTGCATTACCAGGCTATAACTCATACCACACTTTTTGGCCATCTAACCTGGACCAGAACACCAAAGGCGGAGGTGTGTCCATATTCATTAAGGATATCCACTCTTCCAGGCTAGTTGCACAGCTTAATGCATCCAAGGTTATCCAAGTGCAACTAACTCTGGGCAAAACTGCAATAAAATTGTAGCTTGCTATAGATCCCCCACCATGCCCCAGGATTCCCACTCCTCTTTTCTTGATATACTGGAAAATATTAGGGTTCAACCAAACACCCTAATAATGGGTGATTTCAACTACCCCACCATTAACTGGGAAAACTACTCATGTACCAACTCCTTCGCTCAGCGCTTTCTGGAATTCATAAATTCCAATGCCCTGGATCAACTTATCCACATCCCCCACCAGGGGCAACAATATCCTACAACTAGTCATTACTAACCTGAGTGATCGGTGTTCCACACCTGAAGTCAACTCCTCGTTGGTCAGTTCCGACCATAAGATAATCACTCTAGATATCCGCATCCTGCCCCTACCCACCATTAAGGAAACCACGGTAAAAAATTTCTCCAAAGCCAACTTCATGCTTCTTAAGACAGAAGTGGCAAACTTCATGACACCCATGCAGATGGACAATACAGTTACGACTGCTGAATCCTACACAAATGCATTCTATAAGCACTTACAGAGTGCATGGATCATGCTATCCCAAACACAACCAAGACACTTTTTTTGTTGTTTGTCTTTCGGCTTTTTTCCGGTTAGGGGTCGCCACAGCGGAACTCCGGTCCGCTAATGATTGGCAGTAGATTTTTATGAAACGCCAAGGTGCCAGCTCGATGCCCAACCTTCAACCAAGGAAGGCCCATTTACGCACGCATGTCTTTCGAATGCTACCCAACCATGGGGAGGACATGCAGACTCCACACAGAAGGCACTCCCAAGCCAAGATGAGAATCGAACGGGAGAACCTCTTGCTGTGAGGTAACAATGCTACCACCGTACCACCGCAGAAACCAAACACAACCAAGACACTACCCTCCAAAAAAAAGGAAGCCAATCTGGTGGTTCCCTGCCATAAACAAACTCTATAACAGAAGGAAGAAACTGTTGCAAAAAAGAGTAAAATCCCATGAGTGGAGGAGCTCCCTGGTCAGCCTCAGTAAGAAGCTGAGATCCCTTATAAGATCCTCCAAAGCTAACTACGAAACAAAATCACCACTGATTCTAAGGGCAACCACAAAGCATTCTATAGCTATGTCAAGAATCTCAATATCAACACCCAGATCTGCTCTGAGTTACAGCACAATGGCATGAAATTTACAGAACCAACTGATATTGCCAAAATCCTGGCAGATAGGTTCAGTGCTAACTTTACCCCCCTCTCACCTCCTAAAGGGCCCATATCTATACAGGAAGAATGCAGAGTCCCTGTAATCACATCTACACAGGTAAAAACTGCACTCTCTAAAACCAAAAATACAGCATCCATGGGACCAGACAACATCCCAGGCTGAGTTTTACATGAACTTCAGAACAAACTGGCTCCCCACCTAACCTCCATGTTCAATCATAGTCTCACGTCAGGCTTTGTGCCCACTGAATGGCACACAGCAACAGTTATCCCACTCCACAAAGGGGGAGCCACCACTGATCCTGGGAACTATTGCCCTATTAGCCTGACGAGCCTGGTCTGCAAGACCATGCAACGTATCATCATGGAACTCATCAACAAAGACATTGGTAACCTCCAAACTCTGGACCCCACCAGTTCAGGTTTGTGAAAGGCAAATCATGCTTTCTGAACCTGATTGACTTCTTTGAGGCAGTCACCAAAGCTGTAGACGAGGTTAAGCTGGTTCACACAGCCTATATTGACCTCACCAAAGCTATCTATACCATCCCCCATTCTGGAATTATAGCTCAACTCACTAAACTAGGTATAAATCCCTACATCACAAGATGGGTTGCCAACTGGCTCACTGACAGAACCCACACTGTAAAAGTTGCAGACTCCAAATCTGACTTCAAACCAGTGACAAGTGGAGTACAACCGGCTTCAGTCCTGGGACCTTTCCTGTTTGGTATCTACTTCTCTGAAGTACAGGCTAATGCAGAAGGCCTCTGGGTAACGAAGTTCGCAGATGACTGCAAACTAGGAGCCATAGTCGAATCCCCAAATGATGTGGGCATTCTACAGTAGGGCCTCACTGAGACAGATGTCTGGTGTCAGAGGCATGACCTCAAGCTCAATGCCAAAAAGTGCACTGTCATCACCTTTGGTAAAAACTCTGTACCCATGAACTATTACATAGACGGCAGTCTACTTAATGCTGAATGTGTGATAAGAGACCTTGGGACCCAGGTGGACAGTAGTCTCTCCTTTGATAATCACATCACCACAGTAGTCAGGAAAGACTTCTATGTGGCACACCTCATCACAAAAGGGTTCTCATCCAGGAAAAAAGAGGTCATTGTTCCCCTCTACTCTGCACTCATTAGACCCTTTATAGAGTAAAACTTCCCTTTTGGAATGTACCTCACAAGACATCTGCAGCAGCTGGAAAGGCCACAGAAGTACCTCACAAAGAGGATTACTGGCCTCAAACAGATACCCTACACTGACCATCTCAAAAAGCTCCAACTTTACTCTGAAGCATATCGCCTACTCCAAGGAGATCTCTGCCTAACATATAAAGTTATGTCAAACCCAGAGCTGTTGGACATGCTACACCTAAAGAAATCCCAATCCCTTTGAGCTACATGCTCTAGGAACCTAAACCTTGTCACCACAATAAACAGGACATGCTGGAGGGATAGATTCCTGTCCCAGAGACTTCCCATACTCTGGAACAAGCTACCCATCTATGTCAAGCAAAGTTCCTCATTAGCACTCTTCAAGAAGGATCTTGATGAGTGGATGGGAAATAGGAAATAAACCCCGAGGTATCACTTCTGTGGCTCTGCTCGACAGGGGCACAGGAAATTAACTTCAGGGAACCTTGTTGGCTAGGCTTACTTAGGCCCTTGGGCCGATAGCCTAGTACCTACCTATGAACCTATGTTTCTGGTTTATAAATGAGATTACATAGCATCAATAACTGTGAGCAATCTAAACAGCTGAGGTGGTTTGGGGCTAACTGATGATGTGATTTGTGGGGTATAATGGCAGCAATTTTTGATATTTTATTTTAACACAGTTCAAGCAGGAGGGAGTGGCTAACCTGCAGATAGACAGGAATGTCTGTGCTGCAGAGAGAATGAGCTGGAGGTAAATAAGCTGAAGATGTGTGTTTCCTAGCTTTGTTCAAGCAGGGTATTATCCTAGGCTGGGTGCCAAGTTTTTTTTTTTTTTTCCACAGTCTCTGTTATATGAAAATCAAATGTATGTTTTCATGAATAATGACTCTTAAGAGTCTGGTACAAGGAACTATTTCTATTGCAGTGGTTGTTGGAGGATATAAGGGAGAAGAGTGTTTTTTATCATTTTATGGTGCAGCTGTGAACAATATTCCATTTGACAGATAGAGGTAGTTGAGATTAGATTATTTTATCATTAAATGCTCAAACCATAAGGTGTTGAGAAGCAGACTGCAGCTGACAGTTTGCCAGAAGAAACCATTGTTGGTGCTGCTGCTTCTAACTGTACACAAACAATAGTTCGTTTCCAGAAATTTTGCCCTTCATTGGGTTTCTGTGACTGTGGAATATTGTTTTAATAAGTTCATGAGTGGGGTGCAGGGATGGCTTACCTCCACAAAGACAGATGCATGCTGTGTCATTTTT